>NC_080109.1:53008583-53076083 GCF_950005125.1 Chionomys nivalis
GGTGTCAGCTTCACAGCAAACAGTCAACTCATTCCCAGCATTCTCTGTTTCTGTTTTTTCTTTCTTCATCCTACTCACCTAGTAAGTCTCAAAGCTGTATGGGCCATGAAATGCTTTGGGACCCAGGGCACATGACTTTGGATCCTTCAATGTAGTCGTCTGAGTTCTAAGATTGCTAATCATTACCAGGAGGCCCGGTTTGTAAGCCTCATAGCAGTGGGGCCTTATTCTTCAAAGCTCCTACCCTGTGGTTGTAGCTGGTGTCTTTCACATAAAAACCTCCTTTACAGGGGCTGAGGAGATGGCTCAGTAGTTAAGAGCACTGACTGCTCTTCCAGAGGACCTGTGTTCAATTCCTAGCAGCCACATGGTAGCTCAACTCTCTGATCTGGTCTCCTCTTCTTGTGTGACAGGCAGAACACTGCATCATAATAATATACATAATAGTAATCATAATCCTTGAAAAATATTCATTCCTTGGGCATGTTTCATTTTCTTGGTCTCGAAGAAGTGTCCTTTTAGCCCTGCAACTGTATTTTCTATATTTTGTTGTTGTTGTCCCTGATGCTACTCTATTCCCTTTGTATAATTTGGTGCCACATTTTTCTTAATCTTACTTATTGTTGTTAGAAAATGATGAATAGAAATCCTACACTCAATCGTCACAGGTATTATGCACTTATTTCTCTAATCTATGACGGAAGGAATATTCAAGGATACTACACACCCAAGTAATATTGGGTACCAAGTGATAACCAAGAGGGACAATGTCCTTGTATTAGATCCTTGCTACAATTTCAAGTTGACATTATTTACAATACACCAACATACAGAGACCTAATCTCACAGTGAGATGGGCACATTGGAACCCCAAGATATGTATTTCCTCATACACCCAGAAGAGTCTGTATACTGGATAGGAACAGCACTTTCTTTAACATATCCCCTGGAAGAGAGATGTCAAATGGCATTCAATAAGAGTCTTACATCAATCCATCTGCTGAGATCTGAACCCACTCTCAGTTGTTGCAGCTTTTTATGTTCTCAACAGAGTGTCACACACTGTTTCATGCCTGTATGCATGGCAGAGAGTAATATGTCCATTTAAAAGATGCATCTCCACCTATTTCATTCTCTCTCTCTCTCTCTCTCTCTCTCTCTCTCTCTCTCTCTCTCTCTCTCTCTTTCTCTCTATCTCTCTCTACCCCTCTCCTGTTTCTGCAGATCCTGTCCCCAGGGACTTGTCCCTTCCCTGTCCTTTTCCCTTCTGTCAGTAACTTTGTTGTAATAAGAGCGGCGGAGCTGCGTCTCGGGCACCCGGCCGCCCACATGGCTAGCTTATGCCCCGAAATAATTATACGGAAACTGTATTTTTTTAATTACTGTCTGGCTCATTAGTTTTAGCCTCTTATTGGCTAGCTCTTACATATTGATCTAACCCATTTTTAATATTTTGTGTAGCACCACGAGCTGGTTTACCTGGAAAGATCTTAACCTGCGTCTGTCTGGAGTGGGAAAATCATGGCGACTCACTCACTCGGCTCCTTTTTCCCAGCATTCTCTTCTGTCTACTCCACCCACCTAAGGGTTGGCCAATCAAATGGGCCAAGACAGTTTTTTTATTAGTTAACCAATGACCTTCCTCCATCATAACTTATCACTCAAATTCTTTCTGCATAACCCTTTTGTCTGTCCATCACTTGCCTTGGACTCTAACCTGCCACCAAGACAAACACTTGTAAAATAAAAACAAGTGAATCCTAACACATACACACACATACACACAAATAACCTACATGAACTAGAACAACCTCTCTCTCTCTCTCTCTCTCTCTCTCTCACACACACACACACACACACACACACAAATAACCTACATGAACTAGAACGGCCTCCTTTAACAGTTGAACTGTTGAAATTTCACTATGGCATTCTCACACATACACATAATTTACTCTGCTCTTATTTGTTGACCTCCCCCATTCTCCTCCCTCTGTTTCTTTCCCATCGAAAGTCCATTACCTCCAAAAAGCTCAGGTCACCTGTATCTGTGGGTTTTCCCATCATGTTCTTGCCCACCCTCCCCCCTTGCTCATATAGTCCCTTAAACTCTCTTCAACTGGTCTCCCAGTGCTCGGCCCAGTGGTTGGCTGTGGATCTCTGCATCTACTTCCCATTGGGTACTGGATGAACGTTCTATGATAACAATTAGGGTAGTCACCAATCTGATTACAGGGGAGGGGCAGTTCAGGCACTCTCTCCAGAATTTCTAGGAGACTTGTGGATCTTTGCAAATTTCCCTAGCACCAGGACTCTCCCTATCCCATAGGGTCTCTTCTATCAAAATATCTCTTTCCTTGCTGTGCCCCTCCATCCTGCCCCCATCTCAGCCATTTAATTCCTCATGTTTCAAGCCCCTCATTCCCTCTCTTTTACTCTCTCCACAGTTGACCCAGGATATCTCATCTATTTCCTCTTCCCAGGGAGATACATGTGTCCCACTTAGGGTCCTCCTTGCTATGTAACTTCTCTGGAGCTGAGAATTGTAGTGTGGTTATTCTTTGCTTTACATCTACTGTTCACTTATGATTGAATACATACCATATTTGTCTTTCTGAGTCTGGGTTACCTCACTCAGGATGGATTATTTTTTTAGTTCCATTCATTTGCCTGCAATTTTCATGATATAAATGTTTTTCTGCTGAATAATACACCATTGTGTACATATATCACATTTTCTTTATCCATTCTTCAATGGAGGGTCCATCTAGGTTGTTTTCAGGTTACTGGCTATGGAGAGGATTTTCAGGTGCTTCCTTGTGGACTGATGAAGTCTTTGCTAGAGCACTGAATTTCCACCAGATTTGAGGACAGGATCTAGCTGCCTAGCTGCTTACTCAAGACACACTACCTTCATTCTAAGCAGGAATCTTAATCATCTTTGCTCTTCTCTGAGTGTTATCTGTTTGGGTGGGGCTTCACCTCAGCCCTTGGCATGTTTTGGAATGTTGGGTTCAAAGTTCCACTTCAAGCCCTTTCCATTGGAGGTTGCCTCAGTCCAAACTCCATGTCCAAGAAAGGCCACCAAAGAGTGAACCTTTCCCCAGAAAGGGTCAAGACCTCTCCCACAGGGTATTTAAACTGTCCCCAGAAAAGAACACGTGGTCTTTCTGGCTCTCCTTTTCCCTCTTTGTGGTTTCCCAGAGGGCCACCTGGGACGACTGGCATTAATTAAACCTGGACTTTTTCTAATTTGGTTTGATTTGGTATGATTTTTATTATTGTTTCATCTGGGAAGTGTGTTGTGCTGCAAAAACTTTACATTGGCCTCCTTGAACAGTGGGAGAAAGAGCAGCAGCATTGGCAGATCCTACAGAGGAAAGATGGTCAAGGCCTCATTCCTCACCAGGGTCTGCACTCCCAGTTGTAGGATTGTGGGTGGGCCTGGAACGTCATTCTGATGGATGTTTAGGGAGATGGTCCTGAGGAAGAATTTAGTTGAAAATATATTTTCAGAATCTTTCTTATGAAGCTCTTTCCCCTCACAGTGAATACCTGTCACCACTCTGGCCTTGATGGAGACTGGCTTTGCTCATTAGTCACTATTTGGTGGTCTCAAAGGCAAACTTGCTACCCTGGCAGCATGTGGAGCTTCTCACAATCACATTCACCATTGTGCCATCCAGTCCCAACTTCTGCTACTCTGAAGCCCATTGCCTTTTGGAAGGGGAACTCCAGGGAAGGAAAAATCTGAGCTCCTCTCCTCATGGCAGAAAAGATCCTAACCACCTTTCAGAGACAATGGAGTTGTGATATGCCCACCCTACCAATATTCTGATTTCAAATGACTGATCCTGCCTGGCAGGGACTGAGGACAATCTGTGAAATGGGCTCGTTGCCTTTAATTTTCAAAGATTTAGCTCCTGGTTTAAGGAACGTATAACATACATCTTTGGAATAGACAGTGCACTGGGTATATGTTTGTGGGGACAGTAGTGGGGGTTCAAGTCTATTTAGCATCTTTTTCTTTTTTCATTTTCCTAATTATGTACCATAGCCAGCTATGTAGTCCAGGCTGGACTCAAGTCACCCTAAGACCCTAGAGTTAGACACTAGCCAATCTGGTGTGACCTTATTTCCCAGTGTGGTGTCATTCAAACATTGGCCTTTCAAATACTGCATGATATCAGTGTGGTTTGCAAGAACCTAATATTTCATTACGTTAGAGGCAAATGCAGGAGTAATTCCATGCAGTCTAGTCTATATTTTGAGTTTGAGGACAGGCTAGTAGTAGAGGTTATAGGAACAAAAATAAGCAGGAATGTTAGGGATTGATGAGTCCCTTTGATTTTGACTGAGGTTGTCTGGTGCTGCGGTTTGATTCAGGTCCTGGCCTGTGTTAGACAAATATACTACCTCTGAGCTGCATTCAACTCAATAATTTCCTTTTATTTTACATAGAGACAAAGTCACTTCATATACCCAGGCCATCCTAGAGCAGGAACTTTGTTTCCTCACATCTCTAGTGCTAGGATTCCAGCATTGTGCAAGCAGCCTACATGGCTTCATTTTATGTCAGTTTGAGGAGTGATCTTGTCAAACTGACCAGGATGAAGCACCTGCACCCCAACAGGCACTGTCAGAAGAATCACTGTCTTGGGGCCCGTCTTAACAAAACCATCCCCAATCTTGTTTTTATGATACTGTTAAAAATTCCATCTATCATCTGGGTTGTGGTGGCACAGGCCTTTAATCTCAATACTTGAGAGGCAGAGGAGACCCACCTGGTTTACAGAGTGATTTCTAGGATGTTCATTTCTACTGCCTTGGAAAACAAAATGAATTTTTTCTTCAATTAAAGCACAAAAGTGCAACCAATAAGTTGTAATTCCTGGGATTACAAACACCTGAAATAACAATGATTCCATAACTGAAAGTAAAAGACCTGGATAAACCCAGAGCTTCTAGCAGGAAAAATAGATTAAAAAGGTTCAGCAGGAAGAGAAGAGCCAATATCTCTTTTAGCCAGTTCAGTGACTCTGTTTCAAGAACTAACTGAAGATAAAGTTAGATTATAATCTTGAGAACAATCTTGAGAAACAGGGAGTAACCCCCTTGTGATTATCTCTGATATTTTCAGAATTTGTCAATGATCTCTGGTATTTTCAGAATTTTTCAATGATCACTGGTATTTCCAGAATTTTCCAATGATGCCTACCCTACCTCCTTTGGATTACTGTGTTATGGGTTTTCCCTTAAATACCCCTTCTCCCAGCAACTCAGGTTCGAAAACTAAACACTGGAAAATGTGCGTTTCATACTAAAGTTTTTAATGAAATTAATACACTTTCAAAAGAACGTGATTTTCTTTCAAAGTAAAGCTTGTACTGAGAGAAGGAACACTGATCTTACTTCTAACAAAAGGTTTTCATGAAATTAATACACTTTCAAAAGAACGTGATTATCTTTCAAAGTAAAGCTAGTAGAGAGAAAAGGTACACTGATCTCATTTGTAACAATGCTTTGAGACGTACCACAGAACTGCGTCTCTTTTCAGAGAAACACATATGCGTTTCTCATAAAAGCTTGTCAAGAAATTAATACACTTTCAAAAGAACATGATTGTCTTTCAAAGTAAGCATGTACAGAGAAAAGGAACACTGCTCTCACTTTTAACAATAGTTTTACATGTCCCAAACAACTGCCTCTCTTTTCTAAGAAACAAATGTGTGTTTCTTACTAAAGTTGTTCATGAAATTAATACACTTTCAAGAGAAAGTGATTATCTTTCAAAATAAAGCTTGTACAGAGAAAAGAAACACTGATCTCACTTCTAACAATACTTCGAAATGTCCCAAACAACAGCTTCTCTTTACAAAGAAACACATGTGCATTTCTCAATAAAGCTTTTCATGAAATTGATACACTTTCAGAAGAACATGATTATCTTTCAAAGTAAAGCTTGTGCAGAGATAAGGAACACTGATCTCACTTCTAACGATACTTTGAAATGTCCCAAACAACAGCTTCTCTTTACAAAGAAACACATGTGTGTTTCTCAATAAAGCTTTTGATGAAGTTAATATACTTTCAAAAGAACATGATTATCTTTCAAAGTAAAGCTTGTACAGAGAAGGAGAAAACTGATCTCACTACTAACAATAATTTGACATATCACTAACAACTGCTTCTCTTTACAAAAAAACACATGTGCGTCTTGCTAAAACTTTTCATGAAATTAATACACTTTCAAAGAAAGTTATTACCTTTCAAAGTAAAGCTTGTACAGAGAAAAGGAACACTGTTCTAACTTCTAACAATTCTTTGATATGTCGCAAACAACTGCTTCACTTTTCAAACAACAAATATGCGGTTCTCACTAAAGCTTTTCATGAAATTAATACAATTTCAAAAGAATATTATTATCTATCAAAGTAAAGCTTGTACAGAGAAAAGGATCAATTCTCTCACTTTTTGCAATGATTTGACATGTCCCACAGAACTGTGTCTCTTTTCAGGGAAACACATGTGCTTTTCTTACTAAAGCTTTTCATGAAATTAATACATTTTCTAAAGAACATGATTACCGTCCAAAGTAAAGCTTGTACCAATAAAAAGGAACACTGATCTCACTTCTAAAAATACTTTGCTAAGATTCAAACAACTGCGTGTCTTGACAAAGAAAAATATGTACGTTTCTCACTAAAGCTTTTCACGAAATTAATACACGTTCAAAAGAACGTGATTATCTTTCAAAGTAAAACTTGTACAGAGGAAAAGAACACTGATTTTACTTCTGACAATATTTTGACATGTTGCAAACAACTGCTTCTCTTTACAAAAAAAACACGTGTCTGTTTCTTACAAATCTTTTCATGAAACTATTACACTTTCAAAGAACATAATAATCTTTCAAAGTAAAGCTTGTACAGAGAATAGGTTCACTACTCTCACTTATAACAATACTTTGACATGTCCCAAACAACTGCTTGTCTTGACAAAGAAATACATGTCCTTTTCTCACTAAAGCATTTCATGATTAATACACATTCCAAAGAATGTGATTATCTTTGTACAGAGAAAAGGAACACTGATATCACTTCTAACAATACTTTGATACGTCGTAAAGAACTGCCTCTCTTTACAAAGAAACACATGTGCGTTTCTCATTTAAACTTTTCATGAAAATAATACACTTTCAAAAGGACACGTTTATCTTTCAAAGTAAAGCTTGTACGGAGAAAAGGAACACTGATCTCACATCTAAGAATACTTTGAAATGTCCCAACCAACAGCTTCTCTTTAAAGAAACACATGTGCGTTTCTCTTTAAAGCTTTTCATGAAATTACTACACTTTCAAAAGAACGTCATTATCTTTGAAAGTAAAGCTTGTACAGAGAAAAGAAATACTGATCTCAGTTCTAACAATGATTTGACATGTCCCCATCAAATGCTACTTTTTTCAGGGAAACACATGTGCATTTCGTACTAAAGCTTTTCATGAAATTAATACACTTTCAAAAGAATGTGATTATTTTTAAAGTAAAGGTTGTACAGAGACAAGGAACACTGATCTCCCTTCTAACAACATTGACATGTCCCAAACAACTACTTCTCTTTACAAAGAAACATCTGTGCATTTCTTAATAAAGCTTTTCGTGATATTAATATACTTTCAAAAGAAATTGATTATCTTTTAAATTAAAGCTTGTACAGAGAATAGGAACACTGATCTCAGATCTAACAGTTTTGACATGTACCACAACACTGTGTCTTTTTTCAGAGAAACACATGTACGTTTCTTACTAAAGCTTTTCATGAAATTAATACACTTTCAAAGAACATTATTTGCTTTCAAATTAAAGCTTGGACAGAGAAAAGGAAAACTGATCTCACTTCTAACAATACATTGACATGTCCCAAACAACTGCTTGTCTTGACCAAGAAACACATGTACGTTTCTTACTAAAGCTTTTCATGAAATAATTACACTTTCAAAAAAACATGATTATTTTTCAAATAAAGCTTGTATAGTGAAAAGATGACACCAACAAACCAGAATCATAGCACATTTATTTTTGCAGAGGACAGAAGGCCACTGCTGCTCATTGTAGGAGTGGGTCTCTGTGGGGATCAGTCTAAAGGTTCAATAATCTAAGCTTTTTCAATCATAGCTCATAAAAGTATGCCCTCGGCATCATGGGGCAACGTGCCGCAGCAGTATTTCCCAAGCAATGGCTGCCCTTCAGGTCATAGGCATAGTGCACATAACAGGTAGGGCAGACGGCTGAGAAAAATGAGACTGCCTTGAGCTGTCTTTCAGACCTGATATATCCAGAAGCTCAGGACCAAGTTCATCAAATCTGCATAGAAGCACTCGGCATCCATCATGGTTCTCCAGAGGGACAGGATATGTCTCTTCGGTTAGCTTGTTCAGCTTGGCTGTGTGGTGAAGCAGTTGCTTCAGGACAGGTAAAGACAGGTCATTCATGTAAAACTCAATCTTGAGGAGCTGGGATCATTGACTCAGGGCAGGCTTCAAAGCACTAAATTGAGAATCCTCCAGCCGACATCTGGCCAGGTCAAGAGTTTCCAAGGTGTCTTTCACTTTCTCAAGGAGATAGCCAAGTGGCTTAATACACTTGTCCAACATTGTGTAAGACAAGTAGAGATGTTTAAGCGCAGAAAGGTTCAGGATTTGGGGCAGGTAATCCAAGTCTCTCTGTATGATGTAACAGTGAGTGATGGACAGGGTCTCCAAGGGCTTCTTCAGGCACCTAGAGAGAGAATGAGATTTCTGTCAAATGGTGTTGAAGAGGATGGTTAGAACTGACAATGTAGCAGATGGTACCTCTCCTGCATTCATTCTGAAGGAGGTCAACCCCCTTGTCTCTCCCTTTTGTGGTCAGCTCACAAAAGTCACAGAAATCTAGCATGGGCCAGGCTCAGGCCACAGGAGAAAACCCAGCAATTTTCCTATCAGGAGGAGTGAATATGGTGACTGTAAGCTGACTGTAAGGATTACCTACCCCCAAGCGAGCTTCAGCGACACTCTCTTAGGGGCCTCTGACAGTGAGACCAGCATCTATCCCTGGTGCATGAGCTAGCTTGTTGGAGCCCATTCCATATGGTGGGATGCCATGATCAGCATTAACGCAGCTGGGAGAATCTCGGTCCTGCCCCAACTTAGTGTGCTGAACTTCATTGACTCAGCATAGGAGCCCTCACCCATATGAAGTGAATGAGGAATGGTTGGGAGGGGAAGTGACGGGATTGATGAGAAGATTGTTGGAAAAGAGACATGTAGTGGAAATATAAATTGAAAAAAAAATATTTTTAAAATATAACCGAAAGAAGAAAGGAATCAATATTTGACCAAATATTAAAATATCTAGAATAAAAGAAAGAAAAAAGTGACCTGCATCCAGGCAAGGTGGCACAAGAATTTAATTCCAGCACCGGGGAGGTAGAGACAGGTGGATCTCCGAGCTCAAGGCCAGCTTTGCCTCGGAACTAGCTGTTCCTCTGAAAAGAAATCTCAGACAGGTGTGGCAGCTCTCACACTGTAACACAAGGGTGACACAGGACTACTGTCGACAGTTGGAGTCCACTTTGGGCAAAATAAAGAGTGCCAGTCAATCTTTGATTCATGATGAAATCCTGTCTCAAAAAATTCAAACATCAGATATATAGATGAAAATTAACAGTTCAGTATTTCTGGACTGGAACAAGGAATGAATTATTTATTTATGTGTTTATGCTCTTCAAAGAGCAGATTCTCAGCTGGGCAGTAGTGGGTCGTGTTTTTGATCTCAGCATTTGGTAGTCAGAGGCAGGCGGATCTCTGTGAGTTTGAAGCCAGTATGTCTACAAGAGCTAGTTCCAAGACAGCTTCCAAATCTACAGAGAAACACTGTCTCCAGAAAAAAAGGAAAAGTATAAAGAATGGGTGGTGGTGGTGCACGCCTTTAATCCCAGCACTCAGGGGGGAGAGGCAGGTGGATCTCTGTGAGTTCGAGGCCTGCCTGGTCTACAAGAGCTAGTTCCAGGACAGGAACCAAAAGCTATGGAGAAACCCTGTCTCCAAAAATCCAACATATATATAGAAAGAAAGAAAGAAAGAAAGAAAGAAAGAAAGAAAGAAAGAAAGAAAGAAAGAAAGAAAGAAAGATTCACTGTGTATCCTAGACTCTAGACTCTAGTCTAGGCTGACGTTGAACTCCAACGTGCCTGCCTCTGCCACCATAGGGTTGAGATTAAACATGTGTACCACTTCTGGCTGTTTTCAATGAATAAGTTAACCTTAGTTATAATCTATGTTTTTGCCTGTGTTTTGATCTGATCCAACATCAAAAAAATCCCAGATGGAGTAAGATTAGACTAAGTTTTAGGATCAGACTATGGAATTAGTCTGGGAGGGTGTGACTACAAAGGGGTGGGTTCAGTGGAAAGGGTTATAAAGAGTCAGAGCAGCCAGAGAAACCCACAGAGTCTCTGAAACCTGGAGATACAACGCTTCCCTGCCTGGATTTGGAGGCCTATCACCAGTATCCAACTCTGGTAAGTCCCTTAGCTCTACCATCTATGCAGCCCAGTCTAGCCTTGTCTGTGCTTCAAATACTGTGTGTATTCCTTTAGTTTGCAGGGAATTCTGTCTTTTGCTTGTGGAGGTTGTTTTAATTAATATTTATTGAGCTCTACATCGTTCTCTGCTCCCCTTCCTGCCTTTCCCCTCCTCCCTTTAATTCCTCCACAAAGACCCCATGCTCCCAATTTACTCAGGAGATCTTGTCTTTTTCTACTTTCTACTTCCCATGTAGATTGGATCTATGTAAGACTGTCTTGGTGTCCTCATTGTTGTCAAGCTTCTCTGGGTTTGTGGTTTGAAGGATGGCTTTCTTTGCTTTATGCTTCTTAAAAACCACCTATGAGTGAGTACATGTGATAATTGTCTTCTGTTTCTGGGTTACTTCACTCAAAATAATGTTTTCTAGCTCCATCCATTTGCGTGCAAAATTCAAGCTGTTGCTATTTATATTTATTTATTTTTTTCTGCTGTGTAGTACTCCATTGTGTAAATATACCACATTTTCCTTATCCATTCTTCGATCGAGGGGCATGTAGGTTTTTTCCAGGTTCTGGCTATGATAACCAAAGCTGCTATGAAAAGAGTTGAGCATATGTCCTTGTGGCATGATGGAGCATTCTTTGAATATATACCCCCAAATGGTATTATTTGGTCTTGAGGAAGGTTCTTTCCTAATTTCCTGAGAAATCACCACACTGACATCCAAAGGGGTTGTACCAGCTTGCGTTCCTGCCAGCAATGCAGAAATGTTCTTTGTTTTCCCCCAAAACCTCTCCAGCATAAGTTGCCATTGGTGTTTTTGATCTTGGCCACTCTTTCAGGTGTAAGATAGTATATCAGAGTTTAGATTTGCATCTCTCTATTGACTAAGGGTGTTGAACATTTCCTTAAGTGTCTTTCAGCCATTTTAGATTCCTCTGAAAGTTGTCTGTTTAGGTCTGTACTCTATTTTTTTATTGGATTATGTGTTCTTTGGGTGACCATGTTCTTGAGTTCTTTGAATATTTTGGAGATCAGACTTGTCTGTGTGGTTAGTGAAGATCTTTCCCATTCTGTAAGCTGTCGTTTTGTCTTGTTGACCTTTGTCTTATTCCTGCTTTGCCTAAGTTTTCAGTTTCAGGAGGACCTGTCTGTGCTGCTGGGGTTATATTTATTTAGGAAGTGGTCTCCTGTGCCAATGCTTTCAAGTGTACTTCCCACTTTCTCTTTTTTCCTTTTCTTTTTGGTCTTTTCGAGACAGGGTTTCTCTTGCTTCTGTAGGCTGTCCTGGAACTAGCTCTTGTAGACCAGACTAGCCTCAAACTCACAGATCCACCTGTGTCTGCCTCCCAAGTGCTTGGATTAAAGGCGTGTGCCACCACAGCCCAGCTATAGAAAGGCATGCGGGATTAAAGGCATGTGCCACTTTGGCCCCACAAACCATGCATTCTTATGCATGCCTTAAATCCCAGCACAATGGAGTCAGAGGGAGGGTGATCCCTGAGTTTGAGGGGAGCATACTCAACACAGTGAGTTCCATTCCAGCAGGTGTTGGCATGCTATTTGAGCCCAGCATGGAACAGATGGAGGTGGAGGCTAACCTGGTCTCCAGAGGGATCTCCAGGAGAGCCAGGGTTCACAGTGAGTTCCACAATGGCAGGGTTACTACCTTGTATCTAAATAGCAAATGAAACAAAGTAATTTGCATCTGCTGATTGATGCAGGGACTCCTCATCCTGGAGCCTATACTGTCCTCAAACTTGAAGAAAGCAGCCTGCTTCCATTTATTCAGTGTCCAAATGAAAAGGCTGAGCTATCCGCTGACATTTAATTAGAAATCCTGCCCCTTTCAGTCTTCCTAGTTTCAGAAGAACTCAGGAAGCTGTTCTGGTGCTCTAGAAGTATTAACAGTTGTAGTATTTATTGTTCTAGTGAGTTTCCTTCCTCTAGACTGTGAATTTTCCTTCCCATCTCTAGTCTTTTCTGTAGTGGCATTTTAGTTGTATTTTTTGTTTTTTTCGAGACAGGGTTTCTCTGGCTTTGGAGCCTGTTCTGGAACTAGCTCTTGTAGACCAGGCTGGCCTTGAACTCACAGATCCGCCTGTTTCTGCCTCCCAAGTGCTTGGATTAAAGGCGTGTGCCACCACAGATCAGCTTCGATTGTATTTTAATAAATAAAGCTTACCTCTGGAGAGTAAAATTGCCACATTGGTCAGTCTTACAGCCAAGCAGTGGTAACACAGCCCTTTAATCCCAGTAGCATCACTAGTTGCCATAGAAAGCAGCAGTGCATGACTTTAATCCCAGCCCTAGAGAGGATTATAAAATGGAAGGAGACAGCTCTCACAGTCTCATTCTGAGATTCCTGGAGGCAAGGTCACCATTTTCAGTTTGAGCTTTAGGTAAGAAACAGAGACTGGCTGCATTGCTATTTAGATCTTCATGTTAAACTCTAATTTCTCTGAGTTTTTACTAATCCTGCTTCATTTAGCACCCAATTGTTTTGTATGCAAGTTTATGAAAAAGTTGTTTGCCTGAGTCTTTTTGGCCACCATCCCAGGGAGACTTGGGACTGAAATTCTAGCTCCAGGAATTTGAGTCCAAACCTACCCACCTGGTTTTTTTTTTTTTTTTGGAACTTCCTGACTAAGCCTTAGCAGCAATAAACTCCCAGAGGTTTTCTCTGTATTTTTGGATGTCCACAAACTCAGTGACACCCTGGCTTCGAACTCACAGAGATCTGCCTGTCTATGCCTCCCTAGTGCTGGGATTTAAGGCTTGTGCCCCTATGCCTGGTTTCCTCCCAGCTCTTTTGAGATTCTCTTTTACCTACACTTAAATGGTGTTAATGAGCAGTACACGGGCTTCTTGGTAGTGGCTAGGACCTTAACGCCAGACTTGTAACAAAAACATGGCTACCGCTAGTGTCACCATGAAGCTAGACTATTATTAGGAAGGCAAGGAATGAAGCAGAACCAGCTGCCAAAGCCGCAGCTCTAATCCTAGCCATGCTGTTTAGCAGATTAGAGACTCTGTGGTCAGAACAAGATAGAGATGCAGGAAGGCAGATTCAGGTATGGGGGAAAAGCCTACAAATGGTTTACAATGGGTTCAAAAATATATGTGGGCTTGCGAGAGAAAAAGGATGAAGCCCTTAAAATAAAACAGATGGGTGTGGCACACGCCTCTAATTATAACACTTGGGAAACAGAGGTAGGGAGAACTGAGTTCAAAACTAGCCTGCTCTAGAGTTAGATCCAGGACAGCCAAAGAAACACAGAAAACCTATCTCAAAAAGCCAAAATCAGTGCTAAAAGACATTTGAGTAGATAGAAGTCTGCTGGATTAGTCCAACCTAGATATTTCAAAAAGGCTGTGAGTTCAAAAATTGTAATTCAAAGTATATTTTACTTTGGAGAAGTTTTGCTTTTGGTTCCACATGAAGTGAGAGGCTGAGGGTCCATTGAGTGTTTAAAAAAATAAGGATTCTTCAAGAGAGACCCCCTGAAATATCTCATAGGGACAGATGGCCCAGATGATCCAACGTTTTAGAGCACCTCTGTTGCTGTTTCCTCTGAGTTCCACTTCCACAGTAGTTTCAAGACTGCTGCTGAGATGATCCAGCCTCACCGAATAATCCAGTCAGGACTTGACCATAATCCTAAATCTTCTTTGTGTCCCCCAAAGATTATCAGTTCCTCCAATCAGCAGGAAGTACCCTAGAAAACTATGCCCACATTTCCCAAAAATGGATTATGGATGGTCTGTCTTTGTTTAGTGTGTTGGTTACAAGTTATGGATAGTGGTCAGGAAAACAACTAAACAAAGGAAATTAGATTCAATGTTTTTGTGAGACGAGGTTTCTCTACATAGCTTTGTAGGCTGTCCTGGCAGTAGCTCGGTAGACCAAGCGGGCCCTGATCTGAGAGATCTGCCTGCCTCTTCCTCCTGAATGTTGGATTAAAGGTCCGTGCCACCCCGCCAACCTCCCATTGACAATGCTGATCTTTTGGTGAATTTCAGATAGGTATTTTTCTTTGGTGTGGGGGATACAGAGTTTATTAGTGGGTGATGTAAGGAAAAAGGGAAAGGGAGAGAGGGAGAGAGAGAAAAGGAGAGAGAGGCAGTAGCCACTTTTCTGAAGTGAGACTGGGAGAGAGAGAGAGAGAGACAGAGACAGAGAGAGAGAGAGGGAGAGGGAGAGGGAGAGAGCTAGCTGATCTACATATTCTTGAGCATGCCTTAAATCCCCGCAGTAGGGAAGCAGAGGAAGGCTGATTCTTACTGGTGAGTTTGAGATCAGCCTATGCTTCACAGTGAGTTCTAATCCAGGAGGTGTTGGAATGCTATTTCATCCCAGCATGTAGCAGACACGGGGAGGTGGATGTCTGAGTTCGAGGCCACCCTGGTCTACAGAGATTTCCAGGACAGCCAGGGTTCACAGTGAATTCCGAACAGCCAGGGTCACTATCTAGTTTTGAAATTGAAAATGAAAAAATAAAAAGATTTTGCATCTGTCGATTGATGCATGGAGCCTATAGTGTCCTAGAATTTACAGAAAGCAGCCTGCTTCCATTCAGTGTCCAGCTGACATTTAATTAGAAATCCTACCCCCTTCAGACTTACTAGTTTCAGAAGAACTCAGGAAGCCATTCTGGTGCTCTAGAGGTAAACAGTTGTGGCAGTGTTCTAGTGAGTTTCCTTCCTCCAGAATGTGAATAATCATTTCCATCTCTAGTCCTCTCCTTTTTAGTTTTATTTTTCTTTTTTGCCTGTTGTCCTCCTGTTTCTTTGGAGAGACTGCACACCACAGAGAGGTGAATCGTGGCTTTAACTCCAGGAGAAGGTGATCAAAATTGGTCAGTGGAGATCTCAACAATCCCTCAGCACTGACTGCCCTGACAGCTCCCTGTGTGTGCAGAAGGACTTCCTAAGTTTACAATCATTAATGGTCTCTTTCTTTGCCTGCTTCCCCAGTCACAATGAGAGATCAAGCCCCACCAACACTCCAGCAGCTAGCGTTCGAGAGCCTACTGAAGAAGGAGGCCTTGGCCATTTCTGGTCTGGCAGACTGGCCCTGGTTCCTGTTCCCAGCAGCATTTGAGAGGGCCTTCAGGAACAATCAGACCAACATCCTGCGGGCCATGGTGCCTGCCTGGCCATTCACATGCCTTCCTGTAGGAATCCTGATGAAGAAGCCACACCTGGAGACTTTGAAAGCTCTGCTTGATGGACTAGATGTGCTGATTACAGAGGAGCCTTGCCCCCGGTAAGCAAGATCCAGCTCTGTTGGAGGAGGCTCTGTGTGAACAAAGCAAGACCATGTGGAGCCAAGGATTATTTGATCAAAGAGGGTTGGGAATTCTAATAGCATCTGCTTAGAGGAATTCGGAGGCTTTGGCCTGGTCTCAGCCATCTTGGCAATAATAATGTGGAGAACACGAGAACAGCCACTGAGCAATCCCTCAAGGGTGTCTGTCACTCAAAGTTCCAGGTGGAATGAGGCTGGGATTAAGGGGAATGGAAGGATGTGGGACAGGGCTGAGGATGCCTCCCTGGTAAAGTTCTCTTTATACTGAGCCTGAGGTCCTGGTTTTCATTCTATGCATAGGAAAAAGCAAACTTTTGGAAGGGAGAGCTGAAGTGTGAGATGTGGATAAGAAGAAGACTGTATTATGTATGGTATTTGCTGAGATTGCTACCTGTTTCTCCCACAGCCGCGGAAAAATCAGAGTGCTGGATTTGACAAATAGGGATTCGTGTGTCAATTGGAGTCAATCCTGTGAAAGGGAATTCTTTCTTCAGTTCAGGAGAGAGAAGACAGTGGAGACGTGTCCTTACTCGCAAGTACAGAAATATTTAAATGTCATAACTGACCTAAATATCATGAAGAGTGAGTGTGATGAATGTCCCACATACTTGTGGCGATGGGCCCAGCAGAGACAAAATTCTGTTCGTTTGTGCTGTCCAAAGATCGATATTTTGAGATCAAAATACTTTCCCACAGCCATAGACTTCTTAAAGTCTGTAGATCTCCACTGTGTATGGGAGCTGAGTTTGAGATATACATGGATAGAAAGCATGGCTTCTTTTGGACCGTACCTGAGACAGATGAGAAACCTTCACACACTCAGTTTGTCATACATTCGGAAGGATTCAAGCATCAGTGGATCTGAAGAGCTGGAAGAGGAGTGCATGAACAAATTCGTATCACAATTACCCCAATTCCACTGTCTCCAGCATCTCTATATCAACGATTCTCCTGCTCTAGTTGGCAGCCTGGCTGATTGTCTCAGGTAAGGAAGGATAAAGAGAGGTTCTCCAGACAAATAACCCACCTTTTGCTTATAGGTTAGGAGGTCCTTGAACGTCAGGCTATGCACTATCAACCTTGTACATCCAAGGAGATGAGCTCTGTGCCAAGCCACCTGCGACCAGCCCCAAGGGTGCCGATAATTGCTCATTAGAGAAAGGTTGTTGGGTGCATAGAAAGAGATTGAGTTAGTGGGAAATGGGTGACACCTGCATTGAAGTTGTGGGACCAGGAAATGGCAATGTTGAGGAAAGGACATTAGGGGAACCGAAAGGGAAACAGTTGTGGTGTCGCTGAAGCTTGCTTGTTGTGGGTAGTCCTTACAGTCACCATATTCACTCCTCCTGATAGGAAAATCACTGGGTTTTCTCCTGTGGCCTGAGCCTGGCCCATGCTAGACTTCTGTGATTTTTGTGAGCTGACCACAAAAGGGAGAGTCATGGGGGTTGACCTCCTTCAGAATGAATGCGGGAGAAGTACCATCTGCTACATTGTCAGTTCTAACCATCCTCTTCAACACCATTGGAAAAAATCTCATTCTCTCTCTAGGCGCCTGAAGAAGCCCTTGGAGACCCTGTCCATCACTCACTGTTACATCATACAGAGAGACTTGGATTACCTGCCCCGGTGCCTGAACCTTTCTTCGCTTAAACATCTCTACTTGTCGTACACAATGTTGGACAAGTGTATTAAGCCACTTGGCTATCTCCTTGAGAGAGTGAAAGACACCTTGGAAACTCTTGACCTGGCCGGATGTCGGCTGGAGGATTCTCAATTTAGTGCTTTGATGCCTGCCCTGAGTCAATGCTCCCAGCTCCTCAAGATTGATTTTTACAGGAATGAACTGTCTCTACTTGTCCTGAAGCAACTGCTTCACCACACAGCCAAGCTGAACAAGCTAACCAAAGAGACATACCCTGTCCCTCTGGAGTACTATGATGGATGCCGAGTGCTTGTACGCAGATTTGATGAACTTGGTCCTGAGCTTCTGGATATACTCAGGTCTGAAAGACAGCTCAAGGAAGTCTGTTTTTTCGCAGCCATCTGCCCTACCTGTTATGTGCGCTATGTCTATGACCTGAAGGGCGGCCGTTGCTTGGGAAATAATGCCGCGGCACGTTGCCCCGTGATGCCAATGGAATACTCTTATGAGCTATGGTTGAAAAGGTTTGGATTATTGAACCTTTAGACTGCTCCCCACAGAGACCCCCACCATGAGTAGCAGTGCCCTTCTGTCCACGGCACAAAATAAATGTGCTATGATTCTGATTTGCTGGTGTCAGCTTCACAGCAAACAGTCAACTCATTCCCAGCATTCTCTGTTTCTGTTTTTTCTTTCTTCATCCTACTCACCTAGTAAGTCTCAAAGCTGTATGGGCCATGAAATGCTTTGGGACCCAGGGCACATGACTTTGGATCCTTCAATGTAGTCGTCTGAGTTCTAAGATTGCTAATCATTACCAGGAGGCCCGGTTTGTAAGCCTCATAGCAGTGGGGCCTTATTCTTCAAAGCTCCTACCCTGTGGTTGTAGCTGGTGTCTTTCACATAAAAACCTCCTTTACAGGGGCTGAGGAGATGGCTCAGTAGT
The DNA here is from genome assembly GCF_950005125.1 of Chionomys nivalis. Classification (NCBI taxonomy): domain Eukaryota; kingdom Metazoa; phylum Chordata; class Mammalia; order Rodentia; family Cricetidae; genus Chionomys; species Chionomys nivalis. Next base: position 53,027,054 of record NC_080109.1, read on the forward strand.
TAAGAGCACTGACTGCTCTTCCAGAGGACCTGTGTTCAATTCCTAGCAGCCACATGGTAGCTCAACTCTCTGATCTGGTCTCCTCTTCTTGTGTGACAGGCAGAACACTGCATCATAATAATATACATAATAGTAATCATAATCCTTGAAAAATATTCATTCCTTGGGCATGTTTCATTTTCTTGGTCTCGAAGAAGTGTCCTTTTAGCCCTGCAACTGTATTTTCTATATTTTGGTGTTGCTGTCCCTGATGCTACTCTATTCCCTTTGTATAATTTGGTGGCACATTTTTCTTAATCTTATTATTGTTGTTAGAAAATGATGAATAGAAATCCTACACTCAATCATCACAGGTATTATGCGCTTATTTCTCTAAACTATGACGGAAGGAATATTCAAGGATACTACACACCCAAGTAATATTGGGTACCAAGTGATAACCAAGAGGGACAATGTCCTTGTATTAGACCCTTGCTAGAATTTCAAGTTGACATTATTTACAATACACCAACATACAGAGACCTAATCTCACAGTGAGATGGGCACATTGGAACCCCAAGATATGTATTTCCTCATACACCCAGAAGAGTTTGTATACTGGATAGGAACAGCACTTTCTTTAACATATCCCCTGGAAGAGAGATGTCAAATGGCATTCAATAAGAGTCTTACATCAATCCATCTGCTGAGATCTGAACCCACTCTCAGTTGTTGCAGCTTTTTATGTTCTCAACAGAGTGTCACACCCTGTTTAATGCCTGTATGCATGGCAGACAGTAATATGCCCATTTAAAAGATGCATCTCCACCTCTTTCATTCTCTCTCTCTCTCTCTCTCTCTCTCTTTCTCTCTATCTCTCTCTCCCTCTCCTGTTTCTGCAGATCCTGTCCCCAGGGACTTGTCCCTTCCCTGTCCTTTTCCCTTCTGTCAGTAACTTTGTTGTAATAAGAGCGGCGGAGCTGCGTCTCGGGCACCCGGCCGCCCACATGGCTAGCTTATGCCCCGAAATAATTATACGGAAACTGTATTTTTTTAATTACTGTCTGGCTCATTAGTTTTAGCCTCTTATTGGCTAGCTCTTACATATTGATCTAACCCATTTTTAATATTTTGTGTAGCACCACGAGCTGGCTTACCAGGAAAGATCTTAACCTGCGTCTGTCTGGAGTGGGAAAATCATGGCGACTCACTCACTCGGCTCCTTTTTCCCAGCATTCTCTTCTGTCTACTCCACCCACCTAAGGGTTGGCCAATCAAATGGGCCAAGACAGTTTTTTTATTAGTTAACCAATGACCTTCCTCCATCATTACTTATCACTCAAATTCTTTCTGCATAACCCTTTTGTCTGTCCATCACTTGCCTTGGACTCTAACCTGCCACCAAGACAAACACTTGTAAAATAAAAACAAGTGAATCCTAACACATACACACACATACACACAAATAACCTACATGAACTAGAACAACCTCTCTCTCTCTCTCTCTCTCTCTCTCACACACACACACACACACACAAATAACCTACATGAACTAGAACGGCCTCCTTTAACAGTTGAACTGTTGAAATTTCACTATGGCATTCTCACACATACACATAATTTACTCTGCTCTTATTTGTTGACCTCCCCCATTCTCCTCCCTCTGTTTCTTTCCCATCGAAAGTCCATTACCTCCAAAAAGCTCAGGTCACCTGTATCTGTGGGTTTTCCCATCATGTTCTTGCCCACCCTCCCCCCTTGCTCATATAGTCCCTTAAACTCTCTTCAACTGGTCTCCCAGAGCTCGGCCCAGTAGTTGGCTGTGGATCTCTGCATCTACTTCCCATTGGGTACTGGATGAACGTTCTATGATAACAATTAGGGTAGTCACCAATCTGATTACAGGGGAGGGGCAGTTCAGGCACTCTCTCCAGAATTTCTAGGAGACTTGTGGATCTTTGCAAATTTCCCTAGCACCAGGACTCTCCCTATCCCATAGGGTCTCTTCTATCAAAATATCTCTTTCCTTGCTGTGCCCCTCCATCCTGCCCCCATCTCAGCCATTTAATTCCTCATGTTTCAAGCCCCTCATTCCCTCTCTTTTACTCTCTCCACAGTTGACCCAGGATATCTCATCTATTTCCTCTTCCCAGGGAGATACATGTGTCCCAATTAGGGTCCTCCTTGCTATGTAACTTCTCTGGAGCTGAGAATTGTAGTGTGGTTATTCTTTGCTTTACATCTACTGTTCACTTATGATTGAATACATACCATATTTGTCTTTCTGAGTCTGGGTTACCTCACTCAGGATGGATTATTTTTTTTAGTTCCATTCATTTGCCTGCAATTTTCATGATATAAATGTTTTACTGCTGAATAATACACCATTGTGTACATATATCACATTTTCTTTATCCATTCTTCAATGGAGGGTCCATCTAGGTTGTTTTCAGGTTACTGGCTATGGAGAGGATTTTCAGGTGCTTCCTTGTGGACTGATGAAGTCTTTGCTAGAGCACTGAATTTCCACCAGATTTGAGGACAGGATCTAGCTGCCTAGCTGCTTACTCAAGACACACTACCTTCATTCTAAGCAGGAATCTTAATCATCTTTGCTCTTCTCTGAGTGTTATCTGTTTGGGTGGGGCTTCACCTCAGCCCTTGGCATGTTTTGGAATGTTGGGTTCAAAGTTCCACTTCAAGCCCTTTCCATTGGAGGTTGCCTCAGTCCAAACTCCATGTCCAAGAAAGGCCACCAAAGAGTGAACCTTTCCCCAGAAAGGGTCAAGACCTCTCCCACAGGGTATTTAAACTGTCCCCAGAAAAGAACACGTGGTCTTTCTGGCTCTCCTTTTCCCTCTTTGTGGTTTCCCAGAGGGCCACCTGGGACGACTGGCATTAATTAAACCTGGACTTTTTCTAATTTGGTTTGATTTGGTATGATTTTTATTATTGTTTCATCTGGGAAGTGTGTTGTGCTGCAAAAACTTTACATTGGCCTCCTTGAACAGTGGGAGAAAGAGCAGCAGCATTGGCAGATCCTACAGAGGAAAGATGGTCAAGGCCTCATTCCTCACCAGGGTCTGCACTCCCAGTTGTAGGATTGTAGGTGGGCCTGGAACGTCATTCTGATGGATGTTTAGGGAGATGGTCCTGAGGAAGAATTTAGTTGAAAATATATTTTCAGAATCTTTCTTATGAAGCTCTTTCCCCTCACAGTGAATACCTGTCACCACTCTGGCCTTGATGGAGACTGGCTTTGCTCATTAGTCACTATTTGGTGGTCTCAAAGGCAAACTTGCTACCCTGGCAGCATGTGGAGCTTCTCACAATCACATTCACCATTGTGCCATCCAGTCCCAACTTCTGCTACTCTGAAGCCCATTGCCTTTTGGAAGGGGAACTCCAGGGAAGGAAAAATCTGAGCTCCTCTCCTCATGGCAGAAAAGATCCTAACCACCTTTCAGAGACAATGGAGTTGTGATATGCCCACCCTACCAATATTCTGATTTCAAATGACTGATCCTGCCTGGCAGGGACTGAGGACAATCTGTGAAATGGGCTCGTTGCCTTTAATTTTCAAAGATTTAGCTCCTGGTTTAAGGAACGTATAACATACATCTTTGGAATAGACAGTGCACTGGGTATATGTTTGTGGGGACAGTAGTGGGGGTTCAAGTCTATTTAGCATCTTTTTCTTTTTTCATTTTCCTAATTATGTACCATAGCCAGCTATGTAGTCCAGGCTGGACTCAAGTCACCCTAAGACCCTAGAGTTAGACACTAGCCAATCTGGTGTGACCTTATTTCCCAGTGTGGTGTCATTCAAACATTGGCCTTTCAAATACTGCATGATATCAGTGTGGTTTGCAAGAACCTAATATTTCATTACGTTAGAGGCAAATGCAGGAGTAATTCCATGCAGTCTAGTCTATATTTTGAGTTTGAGGACAGGCTAGTAGTAGAGGTTATAGGAACAAAAATAAGCAGGAATGTTAGGGATTGATGAGTCCCTTTGATTTTGACTGAGGTTGTCTGGTGCTGCGGTTTGATTCAGGTCCTGGCCTGTGTTAGACAAATATACTACCTCTGAGCTGCATTCAACTCAATAATTTCCTTTTATTTTACATAGAGACAAAGTCACTTCATATACCCAGGCCATCCTAGAGCAGGAACTTTGTTTCCTCACATCTCTAGTGCTAGGATTCCAGCATTGTGCAAGCAGCCTACATGGCTTCATTTTATGTCAGTTTGAGGAGTGATCTTGTCAAACTGACCAGGATGAAGCACCTGCACCCCAACAGGCACTGTCAGAAGAATCACTGTCTTGGGGCCCGTCTTAACAAAACCATCCCCAATCTTGTTTTTATGATACTGTTAAAAATTCCATCTATCATCTGGGTTGTGGTGGCACAGGCCTTTAATCTCAATACTTGAGAGGCAGAGGAGACCCACCTGGTTTACAGAGTGATTTCTAGGATGTTCATTTCTACTGCCTTGGAAAACAAAATGAATTTTTTCTTCAATTAAAGCACAAAAGTGCAACCAATAAGTTGTAATTCCTGGGATTACAAACACCTGAAATAACAATGATTCCATAACTGAAAGTAAAAGACCTGGATAAACCCAGAGCTTCTAGCAGGAAAAATAGATTAAAAAGGTTCAGCAGGAAGAGAAGAGCCAATATCTCTTTTAGCCAGTTCAGTGACTCTGTTTCAAGAACTAACTGAAGATAAAGTTAGATTATAATCTTGAGAACAATCTTGAGAAACAGGGAGTAACCCCCTTGTGATTATCTCTGATATTTTCAGAATTTGTCAATGATCTCTGGTATTTTCAGAATTTTTCAATGATCACTGGTATTTCCAGAATTTTCCAATGATGCCTACCCTACCTCCTTTGGATTACTGTGTTATGGGTTTTCCCTTAAATACCCCTTCTCCCAGCAACTCAGGTTCGAAAACTAAACACTGGAAAATGTGCGTTTCATACTAAAGTTTTTAATGAAATTAATACACTTTCAAAAGAACGTGATTTTCTTTCAAAGTAAAGCTTGTACTGAGAGAAGGAACACTGATCTTACTTCTAACAAAAGGTTTTCATGAAATTAATACACTTTCAAAAGAACGTGATTATCATTCAAAGTAAAGCTAGTAGAGAGAAAAGGTACACTGATCTCATTTCTAACAATGCTTTGAGACGTACCACAGAACTGTGTCTCTTTTCAGAGAAACACATATGCGTTTCTCAGAAAAGCTTGTCAAGAAATTAATACACTTTCAAAAGAACATGATTGTCTTTCAAAGTAAGCATGTACAGAGAAAAGGAACACTGCTCTCACTTTTAACAATAGTTTTACATGTCCCAAACAACTGCCTCTCTTTTCTAAGAAACAAATGTGTGTTTCTTACTAAAGTTGTTCATGAAATTAATACACTTTCAAGAGAAAGTGATTATCTTTCAAAATAAAGCTTGTACAGAGAAAAGAAACACTGATCTCACTTCTAACAATACTTCGAAATGTCCCAAACAACAGCTTCTCTTTACAAAGAAACACATGTGCATTTCTCAATAAAGCTTTTCATGAAATTGATACACTTTCAGAAGAACATGATTATCTTTCAAAGTAAAGCTTGTGCAGAGATAAGGAACACTGATCTCACTTCTAACGATACTTTGAAATGTCCCAAACAACAGCTTCTCTTTACAAAGAAACACATGTGTGTTTCTCAATAAAGCTTTTGATGAAGTTAATATACTTTCAAAAGAACATGATTATCTTTCAAAGTAAAGCTTGTACAGAGAAGGAGAAAACTGATCTCACTACTAACAATAATTTGACATATCACTAACAACTGCTTCTCTTTACAAAAAAACACATGTGCGTCTTGCTAAAACTTTTCATGAAATTAATACACTTTCAAAGAAAGTTATTACCTTTCAAAGTAAAGCTTGTACAGAGAAAAGGAACACTGTTCTAACTTCTAACAATTCTTTGATATGTCGCAAACAACTGCTTCACTTTTCAAACAACAAATATGCGGTTCTCACTAAAGCTTTTCATGAAATTAATACAATTTCAAAAGAATATTATTATCTATCAAAGTAAAGCTTGTACAGAGAAAAGGATCAATTCTCTCACTTTTTGCAATGATTTGACATGTCCCACAGAACTGTGTCTCTTTTCAGGGAAACACATGTGCTTTTCTTACTAAAGCTTTTCATGAAATTAATACATTTTCTAAAGAACATGATTACCGTCCAAAGTAAAGCTTGTACCAATAAAAAGGAACACTGATCTCACTTCTAAAAATACTTTGCTAAGATTCAAACAACTGCGTGTCTTGACAAAGAAAAATATGTACGTTTCTCACTAAAGCTTTTCACGAAATTAATACACGTTCAAAAGAACGTGATTATCTTTCAAAGTAAAACTTGTACAGAGGAAAAGAACACTAATTTTACTTCTGACAATATTTTGACATGTTGCAAACAACTGCTTCTCTTTACAAAAAAAACACGTGTCTGTTTCTTACAAATCTTTTCATGAAACTATTACACTTTCAAAGAACATAATAATCTTTCAAAGTAAAGCTTGTACAGAGAATAGGTTCACTACTCTCACTTATAACAATACTTTGACATGTCCCAAACAACTGCTTGTCTTGACAAAGAAATACATGTCCTTTTCTCACTAAAGCATTTCATGATTAATACACATTCCAAAGAATGTGATTATCTTTGTACAGAGAAAAGGAACACTGATATCACTTCTAACAATACTTTGATAGGTCGTAAAGAACTGCCTCTCTTTACAAAGAAACACATGTGCGTTTCTCATTTAAACTTTTCATGAAAACAATACACTTTCAAAAGGACACGTTTATCTTTCAAAGTAAAGCTTGTACGGAGAAAAGGAACACTGATCTCACATCTAAGAATACTTTGAAATGTCCCAACCAACAGCTTCTCTTTAAAGAAACACATGTGCGTTTCTCTTTAAAGCTTTTCATGAAATTACTACACTTTCAAAAGAACGTCATTATCTTTGAAAGTAAAGCTTGTACAGAGAAAAGAAATACTGATCTCAGTTCTAACAATGATTTGACATGTCCCCATCAAATGCTACTTTTTTCAGGGAAACACATGTGCATTTCGTACTAAAGCTTTTCATGAAATTAATACACTTTCAAAAGAATGTGATTATTTTTAAAGTAAAGGTTGTACAGAGACAAGGAACACTGATCTCCCTTCTAACAACATTGACATGTCCCAAACAACTACTTCTCTTTACAAAGAAACATCTGTGCATTTCTTAATAAAGCTTTTCGTGATATTAATATACTTTCAAAAGAAATTGATTATCTTTTAAATTAAAGCTTGTACAGAGAATAGGAACACTGATCTCAGATCTAACAGTTTTGACATGTACCACAACACTGTGTCTTTTTTCAGAGAAACACATGTACGTTTCTTACTAAAGCTTTTCATGAAATTAATACACTTTCAAAGAACATTATTTGCTTTCAAATTAAAGCTTGGACAGAGAAAAGGAAAACTGATCTCACTTCTAACAATACATTGACATGTCCCAAACAACTGCTTGTCTTGACCAAGAAACACATGTACGTTTCTTACTAAAGCTTTTCATGAAATAATTACACTTTCAAAAAAACATGATTATTTTTCAAATAAAGCTTGTATAGTGAAAAGATGACACCAACAAACCAGAATCATAGCACATTTATTTTTGCAGAGGACAGAAGGCCACTGCTGCTCATTGTAGGAGTGGGTCTCTGTGGGGATCAGTCTAAAGGTTCAATAATCTAAGCTTTTTCAATCATAGCTCATAAAAGTATGCCCTCGGCATCATGGGGCAACGTGCCGCAGCAGTATTTCCCAAGCAATGGCTGCCCTTCAGGTCATAGGCATAGTGCACATAACAGGTAGGGCAGACGGCTGAGAAAAATGAGACTGCCTTGAGCTGTCTTTCAGACCTGATATATCCAGAAGCTCAGGACCAAGTTCATCAAATCTGCATAGAAGCACTCGGCATCCATCATGGTTCTCCAGAGGGACAGGATATGTCTCTTCGGTTAGCTTGTTCAGCTTGGCTGTGTGGTGAAGCAGTTGCTTCAGGACAGGTAAAGACAGGTCATTCATGTAAAACTCAATCTTGAGGAGCTGGGATCATTGACTCAGGGCAGGCTTCAAAGCACTAAATTGAGAATCCTCCAGCCGACATCTGGCCAGGTCAAGAGTTTCCAAGGTGTCTTTCACTTTCTCAAGGAGATAGCCAAGTGGCTTAATACACTTGTCCAACATTGTGTAAGACAAGTAGAGATGTTTAAGCGCAGAAAGGTTCAGGATTTGGGGCAGGTAATCCAAGTCTCTCTGTATGATGTAACAGTGAGTGATGGACAGGGTCTCCAAGGGCTTCTTCAGGCACCTAGAGAGAGAATGAGATTTATGTCAAATGGTGTTGAAGAGGATGGTTAGAACTGACAATGTAGCAGATGGTACCTCTCCTGCATTCATTCTGAAGGAGGTCAACCCCCTTGTCTCTCCCTTTTGTGGTCAGCTCACAAAAGTCACAGAAATCTAGCATGGGCCAGGCTCAGGCCACAGGAGAAAACCCAGCAATTTTCCTATCAGGAGGAGTGAATATGGTGACTGTAAGCTGACTGTAAGGATTACCTACCCCCAAGCGAGCTTCAGCGACACTCTCTTAGGGGCCTCTGACAGTGAGACCAGCATCTATCCCTGGTGCATGAGCTAGCTTGTTGGAGCCCATTCCATATGGTGGGATGCCATGATCAGCATTAACGCAGCTGGGAGAATCTCGGTCCTGCCCCAACTTAGTGTGCTGAACTTCATTGACTCAGCATAGGAGCCCTCACCCATATGAAGTGAATGAGGAATGGTTGGGAGGGGAAGTGACGGGATTGATGAGAAGATTGTTGGAAAAGAGACATGTAGTGGAAATATAAATTGAAAAAAAATATTTTTAAAATATAACCGAAAGAAGAAAGGAATCAATATTTGACCAAATATTAAAATATCTAGAATAAAAGAAAGAAAAAAGTGACCTGCATCCAGGCAAGGTGGCACAAGAATTTAATTCCAGCACCGGGGAGGTAGAGACAGGTGGATCTCCGAGCTCAAGGCCAGCTTTGCCTCGGAACTAGCTGTTCCTCTGAAAAGAAATCTCAGACAGGTGTGGCAGCTCTCACACTGTAACACAAGGGTGACACAGGACTACTGTCGACAGTTGGAGTCCACTTTGGGCAAAATAAAGAGTGCCAGTCAATCTTTGATTCATGATGAAATCCTGTCTCAAAAAATTCAAACATCAGATATATAGATGAAAATTAACAGTTCAGTATTTCTGGACTGGAACAAGGAATGAATTATTTATTTATGTGTTTATGCTCTTCAAAGAGCAGATTCTCAGCTGGGCAGTAGTGGGTCGTGTTTTTGATCTCAGCATTTGGTAGTCAGAGGCAGGCGGATCTCTGTGAGTTTGAAGCCAGTATGTCTACAAGAGCTAGTTCCAAGACAGCTTCCAAATCTACAGAGAAACACTGTCTCCAGAAAAAAAGGAAAAGTATAAAGAATGGGTGGTGGTGGTGCACGCCTTTAATCCCAGCACTCAGGGGGGAGAGGCAGGTGGATCTCTGTGAGTTCGAGGCCTGCCTGGTCTACAAGAGCTAGTTCCAGGACAGGAACCAAAAGCTATGGAGAAACCCTGTCTCCAAAAATCCAACATATATATAGAAAGAAAGAAAGAAAGAAAGAAAGAAAGAAAGAAAGAAAGAAAGAAAGAAAGAAAGAAAGATTCACTGTGTATCCTAGACTCTAGACTCTAGTCTAGGCTGACGTTGAACTCCAACGTGCCTGCCTCTGCCACCATAGGGTTGAGATTAAACATGTGTACCACTTCTGGCTGTTTTCAATGAATAAGTTAACCTTAGTTATAATCTATGTTTTTGCCTGTGTTTTGATCTGATCCAACATCAAAAAAATCCCAGATGGAGTAAGATTAGACTAAGTTTTAGGATCAGACTATGGAATTAGTCTGGGAGGGTGTGACTACAAAGGGGTGGGTTCAGTGGAAAGGGTTATAAAGAGTCAGAGCAGCCAGAGAAACCCACAGAGTCTCTGAAACCTGGAGATACAACGCTTCCCTGCCTGGATTTGGAGGCCTATCACCAGTATCCAACTCTGGTAAGTCCCTTAGCTCTACCATCTATGCAGCCCAGTCTAGCCTTGTCTGTGCTTCAAATACTGTGTGTATTCCTTTAGTTTGCAGGGAATTCTGTCTTTTGCTTGTGGAGGTTGTTTTAATTAATATTTATTGAGCTCTACATCGTTCTCTGCTCCCCTTCCTGCCTTTCCCCTCCTCCCTTTAATTCCTCCACAAAGACCCCATGCTCCCAATTTACTCAGGAGATCTTGTCTTTTTCTACTTTCTACTTCCCATGTAGATTGGATCTATGTAAGACTGTCTTGGTGTCCTCATTGTTGTCAAGCTTCTCTGGGTTTGTGGTTTGAAGGATGGCTTTCTTTGCTTTATGCTTCTTAAAAACCACCTATGAGTGAGTACATGTGATAATTGTCTTCTGTTTCTGGGTTACTTCACTCAAAATAATGTTTTCTAGCTCCATCCATTTGCGTGCAAAATTCAAGCTGTTGCTATTTATATTTATTTATTTTTTTCTGCTGTGTAGTACTCCATTGTGTAAATATACCACATTTTCCTTATCCATTCTTCGATCGAGGGGCATGTAGGTTTTTTCCAGGTTCTGGCTATGATAACCAAAGCTGCTATGAAAAGAGTTGAGCATATGTCCTTGTGGCATGATGGAGCATTCTTTGAATATATACCCCCAAATGGTATTATTTGGTCTTGAGGAAGGTTCTTTCCTAATTTCCTGAGAAATCACCACACTGACATCCAAAGGGGTTGTACCAGCTTGCGTTCCTGCCAGCAATGCAGAAATGTTCTTTGTTTTCCCCCAAAACCTCTCCAGCATAAGTTGCCATTGGTGTTTTTGATCTTGGCCACTCTTTCAGGTGTAAGATAGTATATCAGAGTTTAGATTTGCATCTCTCTATTGACTAAGGGTGTTGAACATTTCCTTAAGTGTCTTTCAGCCATTTTAGATTCCTCTGAAAGTTGTCTGTTTAGGTCTGTACTCTATTTTTTTATTGGATTATGTGTTCTTTGGGTGACCATGTTCTTGAGTTCTTTGTATATTTTGGAGATCAGACTTGTCTGTGTGGTTAGTGAAGATCTTTCCCATTCTGTAAGCTGTCGTTTTGTCTTGTTGACCTTTGTCTTATTCCTGCTTTGCCTAAGTTTTCAGTTTCAGGAGGACCTGTCTGTGCTGCTGGGGTTATATTTATTTAGGAAGTGGTCTCCTGTGCCAATGCTTTCAAGTGTACTTCCCACTTTCTCTTTTTTCCTTTTCTTTTTGGTCTTTTTGAGACAGGGTTTCTCTTGCTTCTGTAGGCTGTCCTGGAACTAGCTCTTGTAGACCAGACTAGCCTCAAACTCACAGATCCACCTGTGTCTGCCTCCCAAGTGCTTGGATTAAAGGCGTGTGCCACCACAGCCCAGCTATAGAAAGGCATGCGGGATTAAAGGCATGTGCCACTTTGGCCCCACAAACCATGCATTCTTATGCATGCCTTAAATCCCAGCACAATGGAGTCAGAGGGAGGGTGATCCCTGAGTTTGAGGGGAGCATACTCAACACAGTGAGTTCCATTCCAGCAGGTGTTGGCATGCTATTTGAGCCCAGCATGGAACAGATGGAGGTGGAGGCTAACCTGGTCTCCAGAGGGATCTCCAGGAGAGCCAGGGTTCACAGTGAGTTCCACAATGGCAGGGTTACTACCTTGTATCTAAATAGCAAATGAAACAAAGTAATTTGCATCTGCTGATTGATGCAGGGACTCCTCATCCTGGAGCCTATACTGTCCTCAAACTTGAAGAAAGCAGCCTGCTTCCATTTATTCAGTGTCCAAATGAAAAGGCTGAGCTATCCGCTGACATTTAATTAGAAATCCTGCCCCTTTCAGTCTTCCTAGTTTCAGAAGAACTCAGGAAGCTGTTCTGGTGCTCTAGAAGTATTAACAGTTGTAGTATTTATTGTTCTAGTGAGTTTCCTTCCTCTAGACTGTGAATTTTCCTTCCCATCTCTAGTCTTTTCTGTAGTGGCATTTTAGTTGTATTTTTTGTTTTTTTCGAGACAGGGTTTCTCTGGCTTTGGAGCCTGTTCTGGAACTAGCTCTTGTAGACCAGGCTGGCCTTGAACTCACAGATCCGCCTGTTTCTGCCTCCCAAGTGCTTGGATTAAAGGCGTGTGCCACCACAGATCAGCTTCGATTGTATTTTAATAAATAAAGCTTACCTCTGGAGAGTAAAATTGCCACATTGGTCAGTCTTACAGCCAAGCAGTGGTAACACAGCCCTTTAATCCCAGTAGCATCACTAGTTGCCATAGAAAGCAGCAGTGCATGACTTTAATCCCAGCCCTAGAGAGGATTATAAAATGGAAGGAGACAGCTCTCACAGTCTCATTCTGAGATTCCTGGAGGCAAGGTCACCATTTTCAGTTTGAGCTTTAGGTAAGAAACAGAGACTGGCTGCATTGCTATTTAGATCTTCATGTTAAACTCTAATTTCTCTGAGTTTTTACTAATCCTGCTTCATTTAGCACCCAATTGTTTTGTATGCAAGTTTATGAAAAAGTTGTTTGCCTGAGTCTTTTTGGCCACCATCCCAGGGAGACTTGGGACTGAAATTCTAGCTCCAGGAATTTGAGTCCAAACCTACCCACCTGGTTTTTTTTTTTTTTTTGGAACTTCCTGACTAAGCCTTAGCAGCAATAAACTCCCAGAGGTTTTCTCTGTATTTTTGGATGTCCACAAACTCAGTGACACCCTGGCTTCGAACTCACAGAGATCTGCCTGTCTATGCCTCCCTAGTGCTGGGATTTAAGGCTTGTGCCCCTATGCCTGGTTTCCTCCCAGCTCTTTTGAGATTCTCTTTTACCTACACTTAAATGGTGTTAATGAGCAGTACACGGGCTTCTTGGTAGTGGCTAGGACCTTAACGCCAGACTTGTAACAAAAACATGGCTACCGCTAGTGTCACCATGAAGCTAGACTATTATTAGGAAGGCAAGGAATGAAGCAGAACCAGCTGCCAAAGCCGCAGCTCTAATCCTAGCCATGCTGTTTAGCAGATTAGAGACTCTCTGGTCAGAACAAGATAGAGATGCAGGAAGGCAGATTCAGGTATGGGGGAAAAGCCTACAAATGGTTTACAATGGGTTCAAAAATATATGTGGGCTTGCGAGAGAAAAAGGATGAAGCCCTTAAAATAAAACAGATGGGTGTGGCACACGCCTCTAATTATAACACTTGGGAAACAGAGGTAGGGAGAACTGAGTTCAAAACTAGCCTGCTCTAGAGTTAGATCCAGGACAGCCAAAGAAACACAGAAAACCTATCTCAAAAAGCCAAAATCAGTGCTAAAAGACATTTGAGTAGATAGAAGTCTGCTGGATTAGTCCAACCTAGATATTTCAAAAAGGCTGTGAGTTCAAAAATTGTAATTCAAAGTATATTTTACTTTGGAGAAGTTTTGCTTTTGGTTCCACATGAAGTGAGAGGCTGAGGGTCCATTGAGTGTTTAAAAAAATAAGGATTCTTCAAGAGAGACCCCCTGAAATATCTCATAGGGACAGATGGCCCAGATGATCCAACGTTTTAGAGCACCTCTGTTGCTGTTTCCTCTGAGTTCCACTTCCACAGTAGTTTCAAGACTGCTGCTGAGATGATCCAGCCTCACCGAATAATCCAGTCAGGACTTGACCATAATCCTAAATCTTCTTTGTGTCCCCCATAAGATTATCAGTTCCTCCAATCAGCAGGAAGTACCCTAGAAAACTATGCCCACATTTCCCAAAAATGGATTATGGATGGTCTGTCTTTGTTTAGTGTGTTGGTTACAAGTTATGGATAATGGTCAGGAAAACAACTAAACAAAGGAAATTAGATTCAATGTTTTTGTGAGACGAGGTTTCTCTACATAGCTTTGTAGGCTGTCCTGGCAGTAGCTCGGTAGACCAAGCGGGCCCTGATCTGAGAGATCTGCCTGCCTCTTCCTCCTGAATGTTGGATTAAAGGTCCGTGCCACCCCGCCAACCTCCCATTGACAATGCTGATCTTTTGGTGAATTTAAGATAGGTATTTTTCTTTGGTGTGGGGGATACAGAGTTTATTAGTGGGTGATGTAAGGAAAAAGGGGAAGGGAGAGAGGGAGAGAGAGAAAAGGAGAGAGAGGCAGTAGCCACTTTTCTGAAGTGAGACTGGGAGAGAGAGAGAGAGAGAGAGACAGAGACAGAGAGAGAGAGAGGGAGAGGGAGAGGGAGAGGGAGAGAGCTAGCTGATCTACATATTCTTGAGCATGCCTTAAATCCCCGCAGTAGGGAAGCAGAGGAAGGCTGATTCTTACTGGTGAGTTTGAGATCAGCCTATGCTTCACAGTGAGTTCTAATCCAGGAGGTGTTGGAATGCTATTTCATCCCAGCATGTAGCAGACACGGGGAGGTGGATGTCTGAGTTCGAGGCCACCCTGGTCTACAGAGATTTCCAGGACAGCCAGGGTTCACAGTGAATTCCGAACAGCCAGGGTCACTATCTAGTTTTGAAATTGAAAATGAAAAAATAAAAAGATTTTGCATCTGTCGATTGATGCATGGAGCCTATAGTGTCCTAGAATTTACAGAAAGCAGCCTGCTTCCATTCAGTGTCCAGCTGACATTTAATTAGAAATCCTACCCCCTTCAGACTTACTAGTTTCAGAAGAACTCAGGAAGCCATTCTGGTGCTCTAGAAGTAAACAGTTGTGGCAGTGTTCTAGTGAGTTTCCTTCCTCCAGAATGTGAATAATCATTTCCATCTCTAGTCCTCTCCTTTTTAGTTTTATTTTTCTTTTTTGCCTGTTGTCCTCCTGTTTCTTTGGAGAGACTGCACACCACAGAGAGGTGAATCGTGGCTTTAACTCCAGGAGAAGGTGATCAAAATTGGTCAGTGGAGATCTCAACAATCCCTCAGCACTGACTGCCCTGACAGCTCCCTGTGTGTGCAGAAGGACTTCCTAAGTTTACAATCATTAATGGTCTCTTTCTTTGCCTGCTTCCCCAGTCACAATGAGAGATCAAGCCCCACCAACACTCCAGCAGCTAGCGTTCGAGAGCCTACTGAAGAAGGAGGCCTTGGCCATTTCTGGTCTGGCAGACTGGCCCTGGTTCCTGTTCCCAGCAGCATTTGAGAGGGCCTTCAGGAACAATCAGACCAACATCCTGCGGGCCATGGTGCCTGCCTGGCCATTCACATGCCTTCCTGTAGGAATCCTGATGAAGAAGCCACACCTGGAGACTTTGAAAGCTCTGCTTGATGGACTAGATGTGCTGATTACAGAGGAGCCTTGCCCCCGGTAAGCAAGATCCAGCTCTGTTGGAGGAGGCTCTGTGTGAACAAAGCAAGACCATGTGGAGCCAAGGATTATTTGATCAAAGAGGGTTGGGAATTCTAATAGCATCTGCTTAGAGGAATTCAGAGGCTTTGGCCTGGTCTCAGCCATCTTGGCAATAATAATGTGGAGAACACGAGAACAGCCACTGAGCAATCCCTCAAGGGTGTCTGTCACTCAAAGTTCCAGGTGGAATGAGGCTGGGATTAAGGGGAATGGAAGGATGTGGGACAGGGCTGAGGATGCCTCCCTGGTAAAGTTCTCTTTATACTGAGCCTGAGGTCCTGGTTTTCATTCTATGCATAGGAAAAAGCAAACTTTTGGAAGGGAGAGCTGAAGTGTGAGATGTGGATAAGAAGAAGACTGTATTATGTATGGTATTTGCTGAGATTGCTACCTGTTTCTCCCACAGCCGCGGAAAAATCAGAGTGCTGGATTTGACAAATAGGGATTCCTGTGTCAATTGGAGTCAATCCTGTGAAAGGGAATTCTTTCTTCAGTTCAGGAGAGAGAAGACAGTGGAGACGTGTCCTTACTCGCAAGTACAGAAATATTTAAATGTCATAACTGACCTAAATATCATGAAGTGAGTGTGATGAATGTCCCACATACTTGTGGCGATGGGCCCAGCAGAGACAAAATTCTGTTCGTTTGTGCTGTCCAAAGATCGATATTTTGAGATCAAAATACTTTCCCACAGCCATAGACTTCTTAAAGTCTGTAGATCTCCACTGTGTATGGGAGCTGAGTTTGAGATATACATGGATAGAAAGCATGGCTTCTTTTGGACCGTACCTGAGACAGATGAGAAACCTTCACACACTCAGTTTGTCATACATTCGGAAGGATTCAAGCATCAGTGGATCTGAAGAGCTGGAAGAGGAGTGCATGAACAAATTCGTATCACAATTACCCCAATTCCACTGTCTCCAGCATCTCTATATCAACGATTCTCCTGCTCTAGTTGGCAGCCTGGCTGATTGTCTCAGGTAAGGAAGGATAAAGAGAGGTTCTCCAGACAAATAACCCACCTTTTGCTTATAGGTTAGGAGGTCCTTGAACGTCAGGCTATGCACTATCAACCTTGTACATTCAAGGAGATGAGCTCTGTGCCAAGCCACCTGCGACCAGCCCCAAGGGTGCCGATAATTGCTCATTAGAGAAAGGTTGTTGGGTGCATAGAAAGAGATTGAGTTAGTGGGAAATGGGTGACACCTGCATTGAAGTTGTGGGACCAGGAAATGGCAATGTTGAGGAAAGGACATTAGGGGAACCGAAAGGGAAACAGTTGTGGTGTCGCTGAAGCTTGCTTGTTGTGGGTAGTCCTTACAGTCACCATATTCACTCCTCCTGATAGGAAAATCACTGGGTTTTCTCCTGTGGCCTGAGCCTGGCCCATGCTAGACTTCTGTGATTTTTGTGAGCTGACCACAAAAGGGAGAGTCATGGGGGTTGACCTCCTTCAGAATGAATGCGGGAGAAGTACCATCTGCTACATTGTCAGTTCTAACCATCCTCTTCAACACCATTGGAAAAAATCTCATTCTCTCTCTAGGCGCCTGAAGAAGCCCTTGGAGACCCTGTCCATCACTCACTGTTACATCATACAGAGAGACTTGGATTACCTGCCCCGGTGCCTGAACCTTTCTTCGCTTAAACATCTCTACTTGTCGTACACAATGTTGGACAAGTGTATTAAGCCACTTGGCTATCTCCTTGAGAGAGTGAAAGACACCTTGGAAACTCTTGACCTGGCCGGATGTCGGCTGGAGGATTCTCAATTTAGTGCTTTGATGCCTGCCCTGAGTCAATGCTCCCAGCTCCTCAAGATTGATTTTTACAGGAATGAACTGTCTCTACTTGTCCTGAAGCAACTGCTTCACCACACAGCCAAGCTGAACAAACTAACCAAAGAGACATACCCTGTCCCTCTGGAGTACTATGATGGATGCCGAGTGCTTGTACGCAGATTTCTGGATATACTCAGGTCTGAAAGACAGCTCAAGGAAGTCTGTTTTTTCGCAGCCATCTGCCCTACCTGTTATGTGCGCTATGTCTATGACCTGAAGGGCGGCCGTTGCTTGGGAAATAATGCCGCGGCACGTTGCCCCGTGATGCCAATGGAATACTCTTATGAGCTATGGTTGAAAAGGTTTGGATTATTGAACCTTTAGACTGCTCCCCACAGAGACCCCCACCATGAGTAGCAGTGCCCTTCTGTCCACGGCACAAAATAAATGTGCTATGATTCTGGTTTGCTGGTGTCAGCTTCACAGCAAACAGTCAACTCATTCCCAGCATTCTCTGTTTCTGTTTTTTCTTTCTTCATCCTACTCACCTAGTAAGTCTCAAAGCTGTATGGGCCATGAAATGCTTTGGGACCCAGGGCACATGACTTCGGACCCTTCAATGTAGTCGTCTGAGTTCTAAGATTGCTAATCATTACCAGGAGGCCCGGTTTGTAAGCCTCATAGAAGTGGGGCCTTATTCTTCAAAGCTCCTACCCTGTGGTTGTAGCTGGTGTCTTTCACATAAAAACCTCCTTTACAGGGGCTGAGGAGATGGCTCAGTAGTTAAGAGCACTGACTGCTCTTCCAGAGGACCTGTGTTCAATTCCTAGCAGCCACATGGTAGCTCAACTCTCTGATCTGGTCTCCTCTTCTTGTGTGACAGGCAGAACACTGCATCATAATAATATACATAATAGTAATCATAATCCTTGAAAAATATTCATTCCTTGGGCATGTTTCATTTTCTTGGTCTCGAAGAAGTGTCCTTTTAGCCCTGCAACTGTATTTTCTATATTTTGTTGTTGTTGTCCCTGATGCTACTCTATTCCCTTTGTATAATTTGGTGCCACATTTTTCTTAATCTTACTTATTGTTGTTAGAAAATGATGAATAGAAATCCTACACTCAATCGTCACAGGTATTATGCACTTATTTCTCTAATCTATGACGGAAGGAATATTCAAGGATACTACACACCCAAGTAATATTGGGTACCAAGTGATAACCAAGAGGGACAATGTCCTTGTATTAGATCCTTGCTACAATTTCAAGTTGACATTATTTACAATACACCAACATACAGAGACCTAATCTCACAGTGAGATGGGCACATTGGAACCCCAAGATATGTATTTCCTCATACACCCAGAAGAGTCTGTATACTGGATAGGAACAGCACTTTCTTTAACATATCCCCTGGAAGAGAGATGTCAAATGGCATTCAATAAGAGTCTTACATCAATCCATCTGCTGAGATCTGAACCCACTCTCAGTTGTTGCAGCTTTTTATGTTCTCAACAGAGTGTCACACACTGTTTCATGCCTGTATGCATGGCAGAGAGTAATATGTCCATTTAAAAGATGCATCTCCACCTATTTCATTCTCTCTCTCTCTCTCTCTCTCTCTCTCTCTCTCTCTCTCTTTCTCTCTATCTCTCTCTACCCCTCTCCTGTTTCTGCAGATCCTGTCCCCAGGGACTTGTCCCTTCCCTGTCCTTTTCCCTTCTGTCAGTAACTTTGTTGTAATAAGAGCGGCGGAGCTGCGTCTCGGGCACCCGGCCGCCCACATGGCTAGCTTATGCCCCGAAATAATTATACGGAAACTGTATTTTTTTAATTACTGTCTGGCTCATTAGTTTTAGCCTCTTATTGGCTAGCTCTTACATATTGATCTAACCCATTTTTAATATTTTGTGTAGCACCACGAGCTGGTTTACCTGGAAAGATCTTAACCTGCGTCTGTCTGGAGTGGGAAAATCATGGCGACTCACTCACTCGGCTCCTTTTTCCCAGCATTCTCTTCTGTCTACTCCACCCACCTAAGGGTTGGCCAATCAAATGGGCCAAGACAGTTTTTTTATTAGTTAACCAATGACCTTCCTCCATCATAACTTATCACTCAAATTCTTTCTGCATAACCCTTTTGTCTGTCCATCACTTGCCTTGGACTCTAACCTGCCACCAAGACAAACACTTGTAAAATAAAAACAAGTGAATCCTAACACATACACACACATACACACAAATAACCTACATGAACTAGAACAACCTCTCTCTCTCTCTCTCTCTCTCTCTCTCACACACACACACACACACACACACACAAATAACCTACATGAACTAGAACGGCCTCCTTTAACAGTTGAACTGTTGAAATTTCACTATGGCATTCTCACACATACACATAATTTACTCTGCTCTTATTTGTTGACCTCCCCCATTCTCCTCCCTCTGTTTCTTTCCCATCGAAAGTCCATTACCTCCAAAAAGCTCAGGTCACCTGTATCTGTGGGTTTTCCCATCATGTTCTTGCCCACCCTCCCCCCTTGCTCATATAGTCCCTTAAACTCTCTTCAACTGGTCTCCCAGAGCTCGGCCCAGTGGTTGGCTGTGGATCTCTGCATCTACTTCCCATTGGGTACTGGATGAACGTTCTATGATAACAATTAGGGTAGTCACCAATCTGATTACAGGGGAGGGGCAGTTCAGGCACTCTCTCCAGAATTTCTAGGAGACTTGTGGATCTTTGCAAATTTCCCTAGCACCAGGACTCTCCCTATCCCATAGGGTCTCTTCTATCAAAATATCTCTTTCCTTGCTGTGCCCCTCCATCCTGCCCCCATCTCAGCCATTTAATTCCTCATGTTTCAAGCCCCTCATTCCCTCTCTTTTACTCTCTCCACAGTTGACCCAGGATATCTCATCTATTTCCTCTTCCCAGGGAGATACATGTGTCCCACTTAGGGTCCTCCTTGCTATGTAACTTCTCTGGAGCTGAGAATTGTAGTGTGGTTATTCTTTGCTTTACATCTACTGTTCACTTATGATTGAATACATACCATATTTGTCTTTCTGAGTCTGGGTTACCTCACTCAGGATGGATTATTTTTTTAGTTCCATTCATTTGCCTGCAATTTTCATGATATAAATGTTTTTCTGCTGAATAATACACCATTGTGTACATATATCACATTTTCTTTATCCATTCTTCAATGGAGGGTCCATCTAGGTTGTTTTCAGGTTACTGGCTATGGAGAGGATTTTCAGGTGCTTCCTTGTGGACTGATGAAGTCTTTGCTAGAGCACTGAATTTCCACCAGATTTGAGGACAGGATCTAGCTGCCTAGCTGCTTACTCAAGACACACTACCTTCATTCTAAGCAGGAATCTTAATCATCTTTGCTCTTCTCTGAGTGTTATCTGTTTGGGTGGGGCTTCACCTCAGCCCTTGGCATGTTTTGGAATGTTGGGTTCAAAGTTCCACTTCAAGCCCTTTCCATTGGAGGTTGCCTCAGTCCAAACTCCATGTCCAAGAAAGGCCACCAAAGAGTGAACCTTTCCCCAGAAAGGGTCAAGACCTCTCCCACAGGGTATTTAAACTGTCCCCAGAAAAGAACACGTGGTCTTTCTGGCTCTCCTTTTCCCTCTTTGTGGTTTCCCAGAGGGCCACCTGGGACGACTGGCATTAATTAAACCTGGACTTTTTCTAATTTGGTTTGATTTGGTATGATTTTTATTATTGTTTCATCTGGGAAGTGTGTTGTGCTGCAAAAACTTTACATTGGCCTCCTTGAACAGTGGGAGAAAGAGCAGCAGCATTGGCAGATCCTACAGAGGAAAGATGGTCAAGGCCTCATTCCTCACCAGGGTCTGCACTCCCAGTTGTAGGATTGTGGGTGGGCCTGGAACGTCATTCTGATGGATGTTTAGGGAGATGGTCCTGAGGAAGAATTTAGTTGAAAATATATTTTCAGAATCTTTCTTATGAAGCTCTTTCCCCTCACAGTGAATACCTGTCACCACTCTGGCCTTGATGGAGACTGGCTTTGCTCATTAGTCACTATTTGGTGGTCTCAAAGGCAAACTTGCTACCCTGGCAGCATGTGGAGCTTCTCACAATCACATTCACCATTGTGCCATCCAGTCCCAACTTCTGCTACTCTGAAGCCCATTGCCTTTTGGAAGGGGAACTCCAGGGAAGGAAAAATCTGAGCTCCTCTCCTCATGGCAGAAAAGATCCTAACCACCTTTCAGAGACAATGGAGTTGTGATATGCCCACCCTACCAATATTCTGATTTCAAATGACTGATCCTGCCTGGCAGGGACTGAGGACAATCTGTGAAATGGGCTCGTTGCCTTTAATTTTCAAAGATTTAGCTCCTGGTTTAAGGAACGTATAACATACATCTTTGGAATAGACAGTGCACTGGGTATATGTTTGTGGGGACAGTAGTGGGGGTTCAAGTCTATTTAGCATCTTTTTCTTTTTTCATTTTCCTAATTATGTACCATAGCCAGCTATGTAGTCCAGGCTGGACTCAAGTCACCCTAAGACCCTAGAGTTAGACACTAGCCAATCTGGTGTGACCTTATTTCCCAGTGTGGTGTCATTCAAACATTGGCCTTTCAAATACTGCATGATATCAGTGTGGTTTGCAAGAACCTAATATTTCATTACGTTAGAGGCAAATGCAGGAGTAATTCCATGCAGTCTAGTCTATATTTTGAGTTTGAGGACAGGCTAGTAGTAGAGGTTATAGGAACAAAAATAAGCAGGAATGTTAGGGATTGATGAGTCCCTTTGATTTTGACTGAGGTTGTCTGGTGCTGCGGTTTGATTCAGGTCCTGGCCTGTGTTAGACAAATATACTACCTCTGAGCTGCATTCAACTCAATAATTTCCTTTTATTTTACATAGAGACAAAGTCACTTCATATACCCAGGCCATCCTAGAGCAGGAACTTTGTTTCCTCACATCTCTAGTGCTAGGATTCCAGCATTGTGCAAGCAGCCTACATGGCTTCATTTTATGTCAGTTTGAGGAGTGATCTTGTCAAACTGACCAGGATGAAGCACCTGCACCCCAACAGGCACTGTCAGAAGAATCACTGTCTTGGGGCCCGTCTTAACAAAACCATCCCCAATCTTGTTTTTATGATACTGTTAAAAATTCCATCTATCATCTGGGTTGTGGTGGCACAGGCCTTTAATCTCAATACTTGAGAGGCAGAGGAGACCCACCTGGTTTACAGAGTGATTTCTAGGATGTTCATTTCTACTGCCTTGGAAAACAAAATGAATTTTTTCTTCAATTAAAGCACAAAAGTGCAACCAATAAGTTGTAATTCCTGGGATTACAAACACCTGAAATAACAATGATTCCATAACTGAAAGTAAAAGACCTGGATAAACCCAGAGCTTCTAGCAGGAAAAATAGATTAAAAAGGTTCAGCAGGAAGAGAAGAGCCAATATCTCTTTTAGCCAGTTCAGTGACTCTGTTTCAAGAACTAACTGAAGATAAAGTTAGATTATAATCTTGAGAGCAATCTTGAGAAACAGGGAGTAACCCCCTTGTGATTATCTCTGATATTTTCAGAATTTGTCAATGATCTCTGGTATTTTCAGAATTTTTCAATGATCACTGGTATTTCCAGAATTTTCCAATGATGCCTACCCTACCTCCTTTGGATTACTGTGTTATGGGTTTTCCCTTAAATACCCCTTCTCCCAGCAACTCAGGTTCGAAAACTAAACACTGGAAAATGTGCGTTTCATACTAAAGTTTTTAATGAAATTAATACACTTTCAAAAGAACGTGATTTTCTTTCAAAGTAAAGCTAGTAGAGAGAAAAGGTACACTGATCTCATTTCTAACAATGCTTTGAGACGTACCACAGAACTGCGTCTCTTTTCAGAGAAACACATATGCGTTTCTCATAAAAGCTTGTCAAGAAATTAATACACTTTCAAAAGAACATGATTGTCTTTCAAAGTAAGCATGTACAGAGAAAAGGAACACTGCTCTCACTTTTAACAATAGTTTTACATGTCCCAAACAACTGCCTCTCTTTTCTAAGAAACAAATGTGTGTTTCTTACTAAAGTTGTTCATGAAATTAATACACTTTCAAGAGAAAGTGATTATCTTTCAAAATAAAGCTTGTACAGAGAAAAGAAACACTGATCTCACTTCTAACAATACTTCGAAATGTCCCAAACAACAGCTTCTCTTTACAAAGAAACACATGTGCATTTCTCAATAAAGCTTTTCATGAAATTGATACACTTTCAGAAGAACATGATTATCTTTCAAAGTAAAGCTTGTGCAGAGATAAGGAACACTGATCTCACTTCTAACGATACTTTGAAATGTCCCAAACAACAGCTTCTCTTTACAAAGAAACACATGTGTGTTTCTCAATAAAGCTTTTGATGAAGTTAATATACTTTCAAAAGAACATGATTATCTTTCAAAGTAAAGCTTGTACAGAGAAGGAGAAAACTGATCTCACTACTAACAATAATTTGACATATCACTAACAACTGCTTCTCTTTACAAAAAAACACATGTGCGTCTTGCTAAAACTTTTCATGAAATTAATACACTTTCAAAGAAAGTTATTACCTTTCAAAGTAAAGCTTGTACAGAGAAAAGGAACACTGTTCTAACTTCTAACAATTCTTTGATATGTCGCAAACAACTGCTTCACTTTTCAAACAACAAATATGCGGTTCTCACTAAAGCTTTTCATGAAATTAATACAATTTCAAAAGAATATTATTATCTATCAAAGTAAAGCTTGTACAGAGAAAAGGATCAATTCTCTCACTTTTTGCAATGATTTGAAATGTCCCACAGAACTGTGTCTCTTTTCAGGGAAACACATGTGCTTTTCTTACTAAAGCTTTTCATGAAATTAATACATTTTCTAAAGAACATGATTACCGTCCAAAGTAAAGCTTGTACCAATAAAGGGAACACTGATCTCACTTCTAAAAATACTGTGATAAGATTAAAACAACTGCGTGTCTTGACAAAGAAAAATATGTACGTTTCTCACTAAAGCTTTTCACGAAATTAATACACGTTCAAAAGAACGTGATTATCTTTCAAAGTAAAACTTGTACAGAGAAAAAGAACACTGATTTTACTTCTGACAATATTTTGACATGTTGCAAACAACTTCTTCTCTTTACAAAAAAAACATGTGTCTGTTTTTTACAAATCTTTTCATGAAACTATTACACTTTCAAAGAACATCATAATCTTTCAAAGTAAAGCTTGTACAGAGAATAGGTTCACTACTCTCACTTATAACAATACTTTGACATGTCCCAAACAACTGCTTGTCTTGACAAAGAAATACGTGTCCTTTTCTCACTAAAGCATTTCATGATTAATCCACTTTCCAAAGAACGTGATTATCTTTCAAATAATCAAAGTAAAGCTTGTACAGAGAAATGGAACACTGATATCACTTCTAACAATACTTTGATACGTCTTAAAGAACTGCCTCTCTTTACAAAGAAACACATGTGCGTTTCTCATTTAAACTTTTCATGAAAATAATACACTTTCAAAAGGACACGTTTATCTTTCAAAGTAAAGCTTGTACGGAGAAAAGGAACCCTGATCTCACATCTAAGCATACTTTGAAATGTCCCAAACAACAGCTTCTCTTTAAAGAAACACATTTGCGTTTCTCTTTAAAGCTTTTCTTGAAATTGGTACACTTTCAAAAGAAGGTGATTATCTTTCAAAGTAAAACTTGTACAGAGAAAAGAAACACTGATATCACTTCAAACAATACTTTGACATGTCCCAAGCAATAGCTTCTTTTTACAAAGAAACACATGTTTTTTTCTTACTAAAGCTTTTCATTAAATTAATACACTTTCAAAATAATGTCATTATCGTAGAAAGTAAAGCTTGTAGAGAGAAGAGAAACACTGATTTTATTTCTCACAACTTTGACATGTCCTAAAGTACAGCTTCTCTTTACAAAAAACACGTTTTTTCTTACTAAAGCTTTTCATGAAATTAACACACTTTCAAAATATCATGATCATCTTAGAAAGTAAAGATTGTACAGAGAAAAGAAACACTGATCTCATTTCTCAAATTACTTTGATATATCCTAAACAACAGCTTTTCTTTATAAAGAAACACATGTGCGTTTCTCAATAAAGCTTTTGATGAAGTGAATACACTTTCAAATGAACATGATTATCTTTCAAAGTAAAGCTTGTACAGAGAAGGAGAATACTGATCTCACTTCTGACAGTTCTTTGACATGACACAAAGAACTGTTTCTCTTTTCAAACAACAAATGTGCGTTACTCACTAGGCTTTACATGAAATTAATACAATTTCAAAAGACCATTAGTATCTATCAAAATAAAGCTTCTACAGACTAAAGGATCAATTCTCTCACTTTTTGCAATGATTTGACATGTCCCACAGAAATGTGTCTCTTTTCAGAGAAACACATGTGCTTTTCCTACTAAAGCTTTTCATGAAATTAATACACTTTCAAAAGAACGTGTTTATAGTTCAAAGTAAAGCTTGTATGGATAAAAGGAACACTGATCTTACTTCTGAAAATACTTTGATAAGATTCAAACAACTGCTTGTCTTGACAAAGAAACATATGTACATTTCTCACTAAAGCTTTTCATGAAATTGATACACTTTCAAAAGAATGTAATTATCTTTCAAAGAAAAGCTTGTACAGAGAAAAGGAACCCTGATATCACTTCTAACAATACTTTGACATGTTCCAA
Organism: Chionomys nivalis; assembly: GCF_950005125.1. Taxonomy (NCBI): domain Eukaryota; kingdom Metazoa; phylum Chordata; class Mammalia; order Rodentia; family Cricetidae; genus Chionomys; species Chionomys nivalis. The sequence continues at coordinate 53,053,158 of NC_080109.1, forward strand.
ACAACAGCTTGTCTCAAGAAAGAAACACATGTGGATTTTTTTACTATTGCTTTTCTTGAAATTAGTACACTTTCAAAAAAACATGATGATCTTTCCAGGTAAAAGTTGTTCAGAGAAAAATAACACAGATCTCACTTCTAACAAGACTTTGACATGTCGCAAACAACTACTTCTCTTTACAAAACAACACATGTGTGTTTCATACTAAAGTTTTTAATGAAATTAATACACTTTCAAAAGAATGTGATTTTCCTTCAAAGTAAAGCTTGCACTGAGAGAATGAAAACTGATCTTACTTCTAACAAAAGGTTTTCATGAAATTAATACACTTTCAAAAGAACGTGATTATCTTTCAAAGTAAAGCTAGTAGAGAAAAGGTACACTGATCTCATTTCTAACAATGCTTTGACACATACCACAGAACTGTGTCTCTTTTCAGAGAAACACATGTGTGTTTCTTACTAAGCTTTTCATGAAATTAATACACTTTCAAAAGAACATGATTATCTTTCAAAGTAAAGCTTACACAGAGACAAGGAAGACTTATCTCACTTCTAACCATACTTTGACATGTCTCAAACTACAGCTTCTCTTTATAAAGAAACAAATGTGCCTTTCTTACTAAAGTTTTTCAAGAAATTAATACACTTTCAAAAGAACGTGATTATCTTTCAAAGTAACTTTTACAAAGAAAAGGAACACTGATCTCACTTCTAACAATACTTTGAAATGTCCCAAAACAACAGCTTCTCTTAACAAAGAAAATCTCGTATGTTTCACACTAAAGCTTTTCATGAAATGAATACTCTTTCAAAAGAACGTGATTATCTTTTAAAGTAAAGCTTGTATAGAGAAATGGAACACTGATATCCCTTCTAACAATACTTTGAAATGTCCCAAATATCTTCTTGTCTCAACAAAAACACATGTGGATTTTTTACTAAACCTTTTCATGAAATTAATACACTGTCAAAAGAACATGATTATCTTTCAGAGTAACAATTGTACAGAGAAAAGAAACACTGATCTCACTTCTAACAATACTTTGACATGTCCCAAACAACAGGTTCTCTTTACAAAGAAACACATGTTTTTTTCTTACTAAAACTTTTCATTAAATTAACACACTCTCAAAATAATGTGATTATCTTAGAAAGTAAAGCTTGTACAGAGAAAAGAAACACTGATCTCAGTTCTAACAGTACTTTGACATGTCCAAAACAGCAGCATCTTTTTACAAAGAAACATAAGTGTGTTTCTAAATAAAGTTTTGGCGAATTGAATTCACTTTCAAAAGAACGTGATTATCTTTCAAAATGAAGCTTGTACAGAGAAAAAGAACACTGATCTCACTTCTGCCAATAGTTTGATATGTTGCAACCAACTGCTTCTCTTTACAATTAACACATGTTTTTTTCTTACTAAAGCTTTTCAGAAATTAAATCACTTTAAAGAATGTGATTATCTTAGACTGTAAAGGTTGTACAGAGAAAAGAAACACTGATCTAGTTTCTAACAGTACTTTGACATGTCTCAAACAAAAGCTTCTCCTTACAAAGAAACACATGTGCATTTCTCACTAAAGCTTTTCATGAAGTTAATACACTTTCAAAAGAATGTTATTTACTTTCATAGTAAAGCTGGTACAGAGAAGTGGGAACACTGATCTCACTTCTAACAATACTTTGATATGTCGCAAACAGCTGCTTCTCTTTACAAAAAAACACATGTGTGTTTCATACTAAAGTTTTTAATGAAATTAATAAACTTTCAAAGGAATGTGATTTTCTTTCAAAGTAAAGCTTGTACTGAGAGAAGGAACACTGATCTTACTTCTAACAAAAGATTTTCATGAAATTAATACAATTTCAAAAGAAAGTGATTATCTTTCAAAGTAAAGCTAGTAGAGAGAAAAAAACCCTGATCTCATTTCTAAAAATGCTTTCACATGTACCACAGAACTGTGTCTCTTTTCAGAGAAACACATATGTGTTTCTTATTAAGCATTTCATGAAATTAATACGCTTTCAAAAGAACATGATTATCTTTCAAAGTAAAGCTTGTACAGAGAAAAGGAAGACTGATCTCACTTCTAACAATACTTTGACATGTCTCATACTACAGCTTCTCTTGATAAAGAAACAAATGTGCATTTCTTACTAAAGTTTTTCATGAAATTATTACACTTTCAAAAGAACAAGATTATATTTCAAAATAAAGTTAGTACAGAGAGAAGGAACACTGATCTCACTACTAACAATACTTTGACAAGTCCCAAACAATAGCTTCTTGTCATACCTTTACAACAGTAAAGAAATATTTAAATGTCATAACTGACCTAAAGTTCATGAAGACTGATAGTGATGAATGTACCACATGGGCTCAGCAGAGAAAATGTTCTCTTCATTGTGCTGTTCAAAGATTGATATTTTGTCATCAGAATACTTTCCCACAGCCATAGAATTCTAAAAGTCTGTATATCGCCACTGTGTAAGGGAGCTGAGGTTGAGATATATATGGATAGAAGACATGGGTCTTGTGGGCCATACCTGAGACATTTGAGAAACTTTCACACACTCCGTTTGGCATACATTCAAAAGGATTCAAGCATCATTGGATCTGAAGAGTTGGAAGAGGAGTGCATGAACAAATTGGTATCACAATTACCTAAATTCCACTGTTTCCAGCATCTTTATATCAACAATTCTCCTGCTCTAGTTGGCAGCCTGGCTGATTGTCTCAGGTAAGGAAGGATAAAGAGAGGTTCTCCAGACAAATAACCCACCTTTTGCTTATAGTTTAGGAGGTCCTTGAACATCAGGCTATGCGCTATCAACCTTGTACATCCAAGGAGATGAGCTCTGTGCTAAGCCACCTGTGACCAGCCCCAAGGATGCTGGTAATTGCTCATTAGAGAAAGGTTGTTGGGTGCATAGAAAGAGATTGAGTTAGTGGGAAATAGGTGACATCTGCATTGAAGTTGTAGGACCAGGACATGGCAGTGTTGAAGAAAGGATGTCAGGGGACCCTATAACGAAACCGCTGTGGTGTCGCTGAAGCTCGCTTTTGGTAGGTAGTCCTTACAGTCATCATATTCACTCCTCCTGATAGGAAAATCCCTGGGTTTTCTCCTGTGACCTGAGCCTGGCCAATGCTAGACTTCTGTGATTTTTGTGAGCTGACCAGGAAAGGGAGAGTCATGGGGGTTGACCTCCTTCAGAATGAATGCGGGAGAAGTACCATCTGCTCCCTTGTCAGTTCTAACCATCCTCTTCAACAACATTTGACAAAAATCTCATGCTCTCTCTAGGTGCCTGAAGAAGCCATTGGAGATCCTGTCCATCACTCACTGTTACATCATACAGAGAGACTTGGATTACGTGCCCCGGTACATGAACCTTTCTGTGCTTACACATCTCTACTTGTTTTACACAATGTAGGACTGGTGTATTAAACCACTTGGTTGTCTCCTTGAGAGAGTGAAAGACATCTTGGAAACTCTTGACCTGGCCGGATGTCGGCTGGAGGATTCTCAATTTAGTGCTTTGAATCCTGCCCTGAGTCAATGCTCCCAGCTCATCAAGATTGAGTTTTACATGAATGACCTGTCTTTACCTGTCCTGAATAACTGCTTCACCACACAGCCAAGTTGAACAAGCTAAGCAAAGAGACATACCCTGTCCCTCTGGAGTATTATGATGGATGCCAAGTGCTTCTATGCAGATTTGATGAACTTGGTCCTGAGCTTCTGGATATACTCAGGTCTGAAAGACAACGCAAGGCAGTCTGTTTTTTTCGCAGCCATCTGCCCTACCTGTCATGTGCGCTATGCCTATGGCCTGAAGGACAGCCATTTCTTGGGAAATACTGCAGTGACACGTTGCCATGTGATGGCGAGGGAATACTTTTATGAGATATGGTTGAAAATGTTTGGATTAGTGAACCTTTAGACTCCACCCCACAGAAACCCACCATGAGTAGCAGTGCCCTTCTGTCCACGGCACAAAATAAATGTGCTATGATTCTGGTTTGCTGGTGTCAGCTTCACAGCAAACAGTCAACTCATTCCCAGCATTCTCTGTTTCTGGTTTTTCTTTCTTCATCCTACTCACCTAGTAAGGCTCAAAGCTGTATGGGCCATGAAATTCATTGGGACCCATGGCACATGACTTCAGACCCTTCCGTGTAGTCGTCTGAGTTCTAAGATTGCTAACCATTACCAGGAGGCCCAGCTTGTAAGCCTTATGGCAGTGGGCCTTATTCTTCAGAGCTCATACCCTGTGGTTGTAGCTGGTGTCTTTCACATAAAAACCTTCTTTACAGAGGCTGAGGGGATGGCTCAGTGGTTAAGAGCACTGATTGCTCTTCCAGAGGACCTGAGTTCAATTCCTAGCAGCCACATGGTAGCTCAACTCTCTGATCTGGTCTGCTCTTCTTGTGTGACAGGCAGAACACTGCATCATAATAATATACATAATAGTAATCATAATCCTTGAAAAATATTCATTACTTGAGCATGTTTCATTTTCTTGGTCTCTAAGAAGTGTCCTTTAGCCTCTTAAGTATATTTTCTATATTTTGTTGTTGTTGTCCCTGAAGCTACTCTTTTCCCTTAGTATAATTTGGTGCCACATTTTTCTTATTCATATTTATTGTTATTAGGAAATGATGAATAGAAGTCCTACACTCATTCATCACAGGTATTATGTGCTTATTTCCCTAAACCATGACGAAAGGAATGTTAAAGGACACTACACAATCAAGTAATATTTGGTATCAAGTGATAACCAAGAGGGACATTGTCCTTGTATTAGACCCTTGCTAGAATTTCAGGTTGACATTATTTACAATATACCAACATTCAGAGACCTAATCTCACAGTGAGATGGGCACATTGGAACCCCAAGATATCTATGTCTTCATACACCCAGATGATGGAGGAAGGTCATTGGTTAAAAATAAAGAAACTGCTTGGCCCTCATAGGTTAAAACATAGGTGGGTGGAGTAAACAGAACAGAATGATGGGAGGAAGAGGAAGTGAGCTCAGATGCAGGGCAGCTCCTCTCAGAGCCAGAAGCGATGAAGCAAGCCGCCAGGTCAGACATGCTGAATCTTTCCTGGTAAGACTGATGCTACACAGATTATTAGAGATGGGTTGATCGGGATATGAGAATTAGCCAGTAAGGGCTAGAGCTAATGGGCCAAGCAGTGTTTAAAAGAATACAATGCGTGTGTTGTTATTTCAGGTATAAAGCTAACCATGCGGGAGCCGGGCTGTGGGAAGAGGTCCACAGCTCCCTCAACACCCAGAAGAGTTTGGGTACTTGCTAGGAAGAGCACTTTCTTTAGCATATCCCCTGGTAGAGAGATGTCAAATGCCATTCAATAAGAGTCTTACATCAATCCATCTGCTGAGATCTGAACCCACTCTCAGTTGTTGCAGCTTTTTATGTTCTCAACAGAGTGTCACACACTGTTTAATGCCTGTATGCATGGCAGACAGTAATATGTCCCTTTAAAAGATGCATCTCCACCTATTTCACTTTCTTTCACTCTCTCTCTCTTTCTCTCTCTCTCTCCCTCTCACACTCACTCACTCTCCGTCTCTCTCCCTCTTGTGCTTCTGCAGATCCTGTCCCCAGAGACTGGTCCTTTCCCTGTCCTTTCCCCTTCTGTAAGTAAACTTATCACTCAAACTTTTTCTGCATATCCCTTTTGTCTGTCCCTCATTTGCCTTGGGCTCTAACCTGCCACAAAGGCAAACACTTGTAAAATAAAACAAGTGAATCCAAACATATACAAACACATACACACAAATAACCTACATGAACTAGAACAACCACACACACACACACACACAAACACACACTAAAATAACCTACATGTCTAGAACAACCACACACACACACACACAAACACGCAAATAACCTACATGAACTAGAACAGCCTCCTTTAACAATTGAACTGTTGAAATTTCACTATGGCATTCTCACACATACACATATTTATTCTGCTCTTATTTGTTGACCTCCCCCATTCTCCTCCCTCTGTTTCTTTCCCAGCGAAAGTCCATGACCTCCAACAAGCTCAGTTCACCTGTCTCTGTGGGTTTTCCCATCAAGATCTTGCCCACGCCCACTCTTGCTCATATATTCCACTAACCTCTCTTAACCTGGTCTCCCAGAGCTCAGCCCAGTGGTTGGCTGTGGATCTCTGCATCTACTTCCATTGGGTACTGGATGAACGTTCTATGATAACAATTAGGGTAGTCACCAATCTGATTACAGGTGAAGGCCAGTTAAGACACCCTCTCCAGAACTTCTCGGTGACCTGTGGATCCTTGGGAATTTCCCTAGCACCAGGATTCTCCCTATTCTGTAATGGTCTCTTCTATCAAAATATCTCTTTCCTTGCTGTGCCCCTCCATCCTGCCCCCATCTCAGCCATTTAATTCCTCATGTTTCAAGCCCCTCATTCCCTCTCTTTTACTCTCCCCACAGTTCACCCAGGATATCTCATCTATTTCCTCTTCCCAGGGAGATACATGTGTCCCAATTAGGGTCCTCCTTGCTATGTAACTTCTCTGGAGCTGAGAATTGTAGTGTGGTTATTCTTTGCTTTACATCTACTGTTCACTTATGATTGAATACATACCATATTTGTCTTTCTGAGTCTGGGTTACCTCACTCAGGATGGATTATTTTTTTTAGTTCCATTCATTTGCCTGCAATTTTCATGATATAAATGTTTTACTGCTGAATAATACACCATTGTGTACATATATCACATTTTCTTTATCCATTCTTCAATGGAGGGTCCAACTAGGTTGTTTTCAGGTTACTGGCTATGGAGAGGATTTTCAGGTGCCTTCTTGCTGACTGATAAAGTCTTTGCAAGAGCACTGAATTTCCACCAGATTTGAGGACAGGATCTAGCTGCCCAGCTGCTTACTCAAGACATAACACTTTCTTTCAAAGCTGGAATCTTAATCATCTTTGCTCTTCTTTGAGTGTTATCTGATTGGGTGGGGCTTCACCTCAGCCCTTGGCATGTTTTGGAATGTTGGGTTCAAAGTTTCATTTCAAGTCCTTTCCCTTGGAAGTTGCCTCAGTCAAACTTCACATTCAAGAAAGGCCACCAAAGAGTGAACCTTTCCCCAGAGAGGGTCAAGACGTCTCTCACAGTGTATTTAAACTGTCCCCAAAAAAGAACATGTGGTCTTTCTGGCTCTCCTTTTCCCTCTTTGTGGTTTCCCAGAGGGCCACCTGGGATGACTGGCATTAATTAATCCTGGACTTTTTCTAATTTGGTTTGATTTGGTATGATTTTTATTATTGTTTCACCAGGGAAGTGTATTGTGCTGCAAAAATTTTACATTGGCCTCCTTGAACAGTGGGAGAAAGAGCAGCATTGGCAGGTCCTGCAGAGGAGATATCGTCAAGTCCTCATTCCTCGCCAGGGTCTGCACTCCCAACTGTAGGAGTTTGGATGGGACCTGGAAGGTCATTCTGAAGGATGTTTAGGGAGATTGTCCTGAGGAAGAATTTAGGTGAAAATATATTTTCAGAGTCTTTCTTATTAAGCTCTTTCCCCTCACAGTGAGCACCTGTCACCACTCTGGCCTTGGTGGGGTTTGGCTTTGCTCATTAGTCACTATTTGGTGGTCCTTTTTTTATTATTCTTTTTTAATTAAAATTTCCACCTTCTCCCCGTTTCCCATTTCCCTCCCCTCCTCCCAAATATTGTCCCCTCCCCCAGGTCCCCTCTCCTCTTCTCCCCCCCCACACCATTCCCCCTCCCTCTCAATACTGAAGAGCAGTCCAAATTCTCTGCCCTGCGGGAAGACGAAGGTCTTCTATCTATGTCCAGGAAGGTGAGCGTCTAAACAGGCTAAGCACCCACAAAGCCAGTTCATGTATTAGGATCGAAACCTAGTGCCCTTGTCCTTGGCTTCTCATCAGCCTTCATTGTCCGCCATACTCAGAGAGTCCAGTTTCAACCCATGCTTATTCAGACCCAGACCAGCTGGCCTTGGTGGGCTCACAATAAATCAGTTCCACTGTCATAGTGGGTGGGTGCATCCCTCGTGGTCCTGGTTTCCTTGCTCATGTTCTCCCTCCTTCTGCTCCTCATTTGGACCTTAAGAGCTCAGACCGTTGCTCCAAACTGAGACTCTGTCTCTACCTTGATCCATCGCCAGATGAAGGTTCTAAGGTGATATGCAAGATATTCATCAGTATAGGATAGGGTCATTTCAGGTTCCCTCCCCTTAGTTGCCCAAGGTACCAGCTGGGGACATCTCCCTGGACACCTGCTAACCCCTCTAGAGATAAGTCTCTTGCTAACCCTAAGATGGCTCTCTTAGTTAGGATATATACTTCGCTGCTCCCGTATCCTCCCTTCCTATATCCCAACCATCCTAATCCCCCGAGCTCCTCCCATCCTCCCCATCTCATGTTTCTCATCCCATTTCCCCTTTCCCCCTTGCCACCTCACCCTCAAATTCCCAGTTTTTGCCCTGCAATCTTGTCTACTTCCCCTCTCCAGGCGGATGACTATATGATTTTCTTTGGGTTCACTTTCTTATTTAGCTTCTCTAGGATCACAAATTATATGCTCAATGTCCTTTATTTATGGTTAGAAACCGATTATGAGTGAGTACATCCCATGTTCCTCTTTTTGGGTCTGGGATACCTCACTCAGGATAGTGTTTTCTATTTCCATCCATTTGCACGCAAAATTCGAGAAGTCATTGTTTTTTACCGCAGAGTAGTACTCTAATATGTATATATTCCACACTTTCTTCATCCATTCCTTCATTGAAGGGCATCTAGGTTGTTTCCAGGTTTTGGCTATTACAAACAATGCTGCTATGAACATAGTTGAACAGATACTTTTGTCATTTTATGGGGTATCTCTTGGGTATATTCACAATAGTGGTATTACTGGATCTTGGGGTAGGTTGATCCCAAATTTCCTGAGAAATCGCCACACTGATTTCCAAAGTGGTTGCACAAGTTTGCATTCCCACCAGCAATGAATGAGTGTGCCCCTTTCTCCACAACCTCTCCGGCAAAGGCTATCATTGCTGTTTTTGATTTTAGCCATTCTGACAGGTGTAAGATGGTATCTCAAAGTTGTTTTAATTTGCATTTCCCTTATCGCTAAGGAGGTTGAGCATGACCTTAAGTGTCTTTTGGCCATTTGAATTTCTTCTGTTGAGAATTCTCTGTTCAGATCAGTGCCCCATTTTTTTATTGGGTTCATTAGCATTTTAAAGTCTAGTTTCTTGAGTTCTTTATATATTTTGGAGATCAGACCCTTGTCTGTTGCAGGGTTGGTGAAGATCTTCTCCCAGTCAGTGGGTTGCCTTTTTGTCTTAGTGACAGTGTCCTTTGCTTTACAGAAGCTACTCAGTTTCAGGAGGTCCCATTTATTCAATGTTGTCCTTAATGTCTGTGCTGCTGGGGATAAACATAGGAAGTGATCTCCTGTACCCATATGTTGTAGAATACTTCCCACTTTTTCTTCTATCAGGTTCAGTGTGTTCAGACTAATATTAAGGTCTTTAATCCATTTGGACTTGAGTTTTGTGCATGGTGATAGATATGGATCTATTTTCATTCTTCTACACGTTGACAACCAGTTCTGCCAGCACCATTTGTTGAAGATGCTCTCTTTTTTCCATTGAATACATTTAGCTCCTTTATCAAAAATTAGGTGTTCATATGTTTGTGGGTTAAAATCAGGGTCTTCTACTCGGTTCCATTGATGGACTTCTCTGTTTTTATGCCAATACCAAGCTGTTTTCAATACTGAGGCTCTGTAATAGAGTTTGATGTCAGGGATGGTAATGCCTCCAGACGATCCTTTATTATATAAGATTGTTTTGGCTATCCTGGGTTTTTTGTTTCTCCATATAAAGTTGATTATTGTCCTCTCAAGATCTGTGAAGAATTTTGATGGGATTTTAATGGGGATTGCATTGAATCTATAAATTGCCCTTGGTAGAATTGCCATTTTTACTATGTTGATCCTCCCAATCCAAGAGCAAGGGAGATCCTTCCATTTTCTGGTATCCTCCTCAATTTCTTTCTTCATAGACTTAAAGTTCTTGTCAAATAGATCCTTTACTTCCTTGGTTAGAGTTACCCCAAGATATTTTATGCTATTTGTGGCTATCGTGAAGGGTGATGCTTCTCTGATTTCCATCTCTGCTTCCTTATCCTTTGTGTATAGGAGGGCAACTGATTTTTTGGAATTGATCTTGTATCCTGCAACGCTACTAAAGGTGTTTATCAGCTGAAGGAGTTCTTTGCTGGAGTTTTTGGGGTCGTTTATGTACACTATCATATCGTCTGCAAATAATGAAAGTTTAACTTCTTCCTTTCCAATTTGAATCCCTTTGATCCCCTTATGTTGTCTTATTGCTATTGCTAGAATTTCAAGCACTATATTAAAGAGGTATGGAGAGAGTGGACAACCTTGTCGTGTTCCTGATTTTAGTGGAATAGCTTTGAGTTTCTCTCCATTTAATTTGATGTTAGCTGACGGCTTGCTATAAATAGCTTTTATTATACTTAGGAACGACCCTTGTATTCCTAATCTCTCTAAGACCTTTATCACAAAGGGATGTTGAATTTTGTCAAATGCTTTTTCCGCATCTAATGAAATGATCATATGGTTTTTTTCTTTCAGATTATTTATATGATGGATTACATTGATAGATTTTCGTATGTTGAACCAGCCCTGCATCTCTGGGATGAAGCCTACTTGATCATAATGGATAATTTTTCTAATGTGTTCTTGGATTCGGTTTGCCAGTATTTTATTGAGAATTTTTGCGTCGATGTTCATGAGTGAGATTGGCCTGTAGTTCTCTTTCTTGGTTGTGTCTTTGTGTGGTTTTGGTATCAGAGTAACTTCAGCTTCATAAAAAGAATTTGGCAATGACTTCTCTGTTTCAATATTGTGAAATACATTAAGGAGTATAGGTATTAGGTCTTCTTGGAAGTTCTGGTAGAATTCTACATTGAAGCCGTCTGGACCTGGGCTTTTTTTGGTGGGGAGGTTTTTTATAACAACTTCTAATTCTTCGCGACTAACAGGTCTATTTAGATTGTTCACCTGGTCCTGGTTTAACTTTGGTATATGGTACTTATCTAAAAAAGTGTCCATTTCTTTTACATTTTCCAATTTTGTGGCATACAGGTTTTTGTAGTAAGATCTAATGATTCTCTGAATTTCCTCTGTGTCTGTGGTTATGTCTCCCTTTTTGTTTCTGATTTTGTTAATTTGCATATTCTCTCTCCGTCGTTTGATTAGTTTGGATAGGGGTTTATCAATCTTATTGATTTTCTCCAAGAACCAGCTTTTTGTTTCATTGATTCTTTGGATTGTTTTCTGTGTTCCTATTTTGTTGATTTCAGCCCTCATTTTGATTATTTCGAGTCTTCTACTTCTCCTAGGTGAGTCTGCTTCTTTTTTTTCTAAAGCTTTCGGGTGGGCTATTAAGTCTCCAATGTGTGCTTTCTCCGTTTTCTTTAAGTGGGCACTTAATGCTATGAACTTTCCTCTTAGCACTGCTTTCATAGTGTCCCATAGGTTTGAGTATGTTGAGTCTTCGTTTTCATTGAATTCAAGAAAGACTTTAATTTATTTCTTTATTTCTTCCTTGATCCAGGTGTGGTTCAGTAGTTAACTGTCCAGTTTCCATGAGTTCATAGGCTTTCTGGGGCTAGCATTGTTGTTGAATTCTAACTTTAATCCATGGTGATCTGAGAAGACACAGGTGGTTACCGATAATTTTTTGTAACTGTCTAAGTTTGCTTTGTTACCGAGTATGTGGTCTATTTTCGAGAAGGTTCCATGAGCTGCAGAGAAGAAGGTATATTCTTTCTTATTTGAGTGGAATGTTCTATAGATGTCTGTTAAGTCCATTTGATTCATTACCTCCCTTAATCCTCTTATTTCTCTGTTAGGTTTCTGTCTGATTGACCTGTCCATTGGTGAGAGAGGAGTGTTGAAATCTCCTACTATTAGTGTGTGTGGTTTGATGACTGCCTTGAGTTTTAGTAACGTTTCTTTTACATAAGTGGGTGCTTTTATATTAGGGGCATATATATTCAGGATTGAGACTTCATCCTGGTGAATTGTTCCTGTTATGAGTAAAAAATGTCCCTCTCCATCTCTTTTGATTGATTTTAGTTTGAAGTCAACTTTCTTAGAAATTAGTATGGCCACACCTGCTTGTTTCTTAGGTCCGTTTGCTTGATAAACCTTTTCCCAGCCCTTTACTCTGAGTAGATGTCTGTCTTTGTGGTTGAGGTGTGTTTCCTGTAAGCAGCAGAATGTTGGATCCTGTTTTCGAATCCAATCTCTTAGCCTGTGCCTCTTTATAGGTGAGTTGAGTCCATTGATATTAAGTGATATTAATGACCAGTGGTTGTTAACTCCGGTCATTTTCCCTTTCTCTCTTTCTTTCTTTTGGTAGTAGAGTTTGTGTGTTTCCCTTCTTCAAGTTGTGCTGGTGAAGGGTCATTAGATGTCTGAGTTATTATGGGCATTGTTGGACTCCTTAGTTTGTGATTTTTATTTGGTGGTCTTAAAGGCAAACTCGCTACCCTGGCAGCATGTGGAGCCTCTCACAATCACATTCACTATTGTGCCATCCAGTCCCAACTTCTGCTACGCTGAAGCACATAGCCCTTTGGAAGAAGGAATCCAGGAAGGAAAAATCTGAGCTCCTTCCCTTATGGCAGAAAAGATCCTAACCACCTTTCAGAGACAATGGAGTTGTGATATGCCCACCCTACCAATATTCTGATTTTAAAAGACTGATCCTGCCTGGCAGGGACTGATGAGAATCTGTGAATTGGGTCATTGCTTTTAATTTTCAATGATTCAGCTCCTGGTTTAGGGAGCCTATATCATACTTCTTTGGCATAGAAAGTACTGTGGGTATGTGTTTGGGGGGATAGTAGTGGGGTTTCAGGTCTGTTTAGCATCTTGTTTTGTTTTGCTCATTATGTAGCCAGAGGCAGCTATATAATCCAGTCTGGACTCAACTCACCCTTAGATCCTAGAATTGGACAGTAGCCAATCTGCTGTGACCTCATTGCTCAGCGTGGTGTCATTCAAACACTGGCCTTTCAAATACTGCATGATGTCATTGTGGTTCGCAAGAACCTAATATTTCATTATTTTAGAGGCAAATACTGGAGGAATTCCATTCAGTGTAGTCTATACTTTGAGTTTGAGGCCAGACCAGTAGTAGAGGTTATAAAAACAAAAATAAGCAAGAATGGTATGGATTGATGAGTCCCTTTGATTTTGACTGAGGTTGTCTGGTGCTAGGGTTTGATCCAGGTCCTGGCCTGTGTTAGACAAATGTTCTACCTCTGAGCTGCATTCAACTCAATCATTTCCTTTTATTTTACATAAAGACAAAGTCACTTCATGTACACAGGCCATCCTAGAGCAGGGATGTGATTTCCCTCACATCTCTAGTGCTAGGATTCCAGCATTGTGCAAGCAGCCTACCTGGCTTCTTTTTATGTCAGTTTGAGGAGTGAACTTGCCAAACTGACCAGGTTGAAGCAACTGCACCCCAACAGGCACTTTCGGAAAAATCACTGTCTTGTGGCCCTTCTTAACAAAACCATCCCAAGGCTTTTTTTTTTAAGATACTGTTAAAAAATTCCGTCTATTATCTGGGTTCTGGGAAAGTTTTCTTCTATAATTTTATTAAATATATTTTCTGGACGATTGAGCTGTACTTCTTCTCCTTCTTATATCCCTATTATTCTTAGGTTTGGTCTTTTTATTGTGTCCCAGATTTCCTGAATGTTTTGTGAGGAGAATTTGTTGGTTATGCTGTTTTCTTTGATCAGAGTGTTTATTTTCTCTATGGTATCTTCAATGTCTGAGATTCTTTCTTCTATCTCTTGTAATCTGTTGGTGGTACTTGTCTCTGTAGTTCCTGTTCATTTATCCAAATTTTCCATCTCCATCCTTCCCTCGGTTTGTGTTTTCTTTATTACTTCCACTTCATTCTTCAAGTCTTGAACCTTTTCCCTTACCTGTTTGATTACTTTTTCTTGTTTCTCTTGGTTTTCTTGGGTATCTTTGAGAGATTTATTCATTTCCTCTACCTTTTTGTTTGTAATCTCTAATTGATTATGGCAGTTTTTCACCTCCTGTTTAAGGTCCTCTATTATTTTCATATAATTCACTTTTGAGTCGAATTCTTCTAATTCTTCTGGATTAGGGTGTACACTTCTTATTTCGGGATTCCTGGATTCTGGTTATGTCACGTTGCCTTTCAAGATGTTGGGGGAATTCTTGTGTTGGCGCCTGCCCATCTCTTCCTTCAAATGGAGCCAGGAGAGGCCTGGTGTCTTGGACCAGTCTTTGCTGTGACTAACTCTCTGTGTGCATCTCCTCAGTGTAGGGGCAGGAACCGTTCCCTTCCAGATGAACCCCCATCCAGATGGAACTTCTCAGCACCTACACAGGGACTCCTGATAGCCCCAATGAGCCAGGGACCAAGGGAAGTAGGGGACAGGCAGAGCGGGTCCAGGAGAGCACAGCAGACACTGCAGCCCCAGCAGCAGGGGCCCACGTTCCCTGGAGGGGACCTTGAGGCCTGCCCTCTAGTCCGGCACTCATTGCTCTGGGTTGGTAGCCTTAGTGAGAGGGCAGGAAGCTGTTCCACAGCAAAGGACCTTGCAGGCAAGGCAGGCTTGGGGGTGGGGGTGGGGGTGGGGGCGCATGTGTAGGAAAGAAAGCCCTGCAGCAGGAGATGGGGGAAGGGCGTTTGTGTTCTCTACTGGGACAGTCCGCCCCAGGATAGCACACACTCACCCGTCCAGATGGAACTTCTCAGCACCTACACAGGGACTCCTGGTAGACCCAATGAGCCAGGAACCAAGGGAAGTAGGGGCAGGCAGAGCGGGTCCAGGAGAGCACAGCAGACACTGCAGCCCCAGCAACAGGGGCCCACTTTCCCTGGTGGGGACCTTGAAGCCTGCCCTCTAGTCAGGCACTCACTGCTCTCGCATGAATTTTTTTTTACACAGCTAATATTTCTACCTTCAAAAGCAGGTGTGTCTTTTCTCTATCATCTTTCTCATGTACAGTCATACTTTCACCACCACATATTTCCATACTATTTACCTTGCATGATTAGAATCATGAGAAATAGAACAACCTGTGGCAAGTTTTGTTAAAATATTATCATTAAACATATTTACCATAGCTATCAGATGCTCCACTTCTACGTACATATATTTAACTGAAAGAAAACATGTTCATGTGGAAATGTTTTATAATGGTTGTAACATCATTATTCATGAACCTTAAGGGTGAACTTACCCACAGCCTCAATCATCAAGATTATGAGAAGATAAAATAAGCCATATGCATACAGAGGAGCATTATTTTACTCTTAACATGAATGCTATATGAATACAGGGTAGATATTTATTTATCTGAGATCCAGGACAATATATAAAGGAGTTAAAACAGGTTAGAATTTCAATGAGCATTAACTTCTATAAATCTCAATGAAAAATTAAAAAAAAAGAAGAAGAAGAATACTCTGTAGACTGTGGCTATATAGACGTCCTGGAAGAAGACGCTGTTGGAACGGATGTGCTCAGATCATCTGTGTGGGGCTATGATTTACAAGTTAACTTTCTAGCTTTTCAGTTGTTGTATGAGGTGACTACAGATTCAATAAAACCCAATTTGGATCCTTCCTACTGGTGTAGGCCAGTGTTTCCTGACGACCAGACTGCAATTCTAGGCAATAATGTTGGCATGATGGGAGTCAGCAAGGAGGAGTTGGGCGTGATTAAAAGTTTGGTATTTTTGGGTACAGTGAAGACTCATTTGGGCACCAGAAACCTTAACAGATAATCTCACACATTTGAGCCACATACGTCCCTTAAAGTAGGTAGGTAGGTAGGTAGGTAGGTAGGTTGGTTGTTTGCCCCACCTACTTGGGTTAGGGTCTGAGAATCCATTATCAAGGAAAGCCCTAGGGAAGCAAAATCCCTAGGGAAGGGTTTGCAACCACAAAGAGAGGCGTGGCCCGAGCTCACACGCCTAGGGATGGCACTACTCCCTTACCGAGGACTGGGACCTCCTAAATCGATTAGCAAACATGCTCGTGTCAGTGGTGTCATCTCATACCTGGAGTACAATTTTGTTTTGGAGTATGATTTGTTTCTTGGTTTTGTTGCCCTAAATCCTGCCTCTCTGACCCCCGGAGAAACATCCAATAAACCCTCTTGCTTTGAAAGCAAAAGGATGAATCTAGATGCTGCCATTTAAAATGAAGACCAAACAGAAGTCACCCCAGTTCCTCCCGTTTGCGGAAGGAGTTATCCCACCACAGGTTACATGGAATAAGCAAAACTCTTGGAAGCAGGTGTGGCCCAGCCCGGCCCAGTAATAAAAAAAGCTCAGCTGCACACAGAGCCTGGCACTCTCCTCAGACAAACAACAGCTAAAGCTTTAACTCGGGAAACAGATGTATGTTCTGATCTAAGACCTATTGCTGGGCCCTAAGAGAGAGAGAGAGAGAGACAGAGACAGAGACAGAGAGAGAGAGAGACAGAGAGAGACAGAGAGAGACAGAGAGAGACAGAGAGAGAGACAGAGAGAGAGACAGAGAGAGAGACAGAGAGAGAGAAACACCTCAGTAGATCAGGGTTCTTGTTCCTTCCTTCACTCCCTAGCAGCTACATCAGGTAGATCACAGCTGCCTGTAACTCTAGCTCCAGGGGATCTGTCCTCCTCAGAACATGTACACAAATACCACAAATTTCATAGACACACTCTTCTACTAAAATAACAAGACTCTTCTCCCATTAAATAATTTAAGTAAAATCAACACTGTAGAAACAACAACAACAACCCAGGCATATAAGAGTCATGGTTTTTAAGGTTTTAGAATGTGTTTTTAAAATTGAAATACTCTGCTCCCATCTGAGGTTGCTCTAAATGAGGATTAAAAATGAGACTGCAGGGCCGGTGGCGCACGCCTTTAATCCCAGCACTCGGGAGGCAGAGGCAGGCGGATCTCTGTGAGTTCGAGACCAACCCGGTCTACAAGAGCTAGTTCCAGGACAGGCTCCAAAACCACAGAGAAACCCTGTCTCAGAAAACCAATGAATAAATAAATAAATAAATAAATAAATAAATAAATAAATAAATGAGACTGCATCATAGGAAAGTAGGCTGGGGAAAGTCAATTCAGAAGTGCCACATCCCCAGAGTGACAGGTGCATCAGAGCTGCTGCGCTCTAACATATGGCGAATGCGAGGAATGATGCACTGTGTGTTTCTAGCCATAGAGAATGCATTTTAAGGATTTCATTTTAAAGTTGACCGCTTTAGAATGAGACTTTATGAGAAGCTAGCATGCAATCTTCTCAAAAATAACTAACCATCAACCTTATACTCTATCTCAGTCCAACACAGTCTCCAACAGCATTAGACTAACTAAGTAACTTAATGACCTCCAACCCTGTAAGATATTTTGGGTGAAGTTTTGTCTGAGTTTAAAAAAAAAATGGCTGGCCCGGGCGGTGGTGGCTCATGCCTTTAATCCCAGCACTCCACTCGGGAGGGAGGCAGAGGCAGGCGGGTCTCTGTGAGTTTGAGGCCAGCCTGGTCTACAAGAGCTAGTTCCAGGACAGGCACCAAAAACTACAGAACAACCCTGTCTTGAAAATAAAAAAAAAAGGGAAAGAAAGAAAGAAAAAGAAAACAGTGCTGTCCTAGAAAATGCCCTCTCCCTTTGAACACGGCCCCTCCTTTGGGCTGAGTTTCCCACACAGCTCTGACGATGCAGGAGGATGCCGAGAGCCCAGTTGGTGCCTCAGCCCGATGCCTGCATCTGTGCCTTGGCAGCAGCTATTCATCTCTTGCCACTCAGAGAGAGTCCAATTCCCTTAAGTTTATCCTTCCCTAAGTGCTCATTCAC
This sequence comes from Chionomys nivalis, assembly GCF_950005125.1. Lineage (NCBI taxonomy): Eukaryota > Metazoa > Chordata > Mammalia > Rodentia > Cricetidae > Chionomys > Chionomys nivalis. The sequence goes on from NC_080109.1 coordinate 53,071,154, forward strand.
TTCAGAGGACTCAACCCTCATCCTCCGTATCCTCCTGGCCTAATTTCTCATATTACTGAGTATGAATACCTGTTCAGGAGAGGGAGGAAGGGTCATTCATGAAAAAAGTGAGTGTTCAACTAACTAGCTCCCCATGGGTGAAGGAAGTAGTGAAAAGATTTTAATGACGCAGAGAGAAATTTCTAGTTTTGGAAGGAGGAGATCCTGAATGGCTCCCTCTGTGTCGCAGGAGAGACTCCCAGAAAGGAAACCTCAGGTTCCGGTCGGTCAGTTCGGGGAGAAATATTAGCAAGGAGGTAAAGGCCGTGCCTCACGACATCAGCAGTCCCTTCTCTGGAAATTCTACGGTATCCCAGAGAGCTCTCAGAATTTTGTGATGTCACTCGTGTCCTAGAAACGCCAACTGCCCTCAAGACACACTGTCTCGGTGCCTATAAGACTCACTTCTAGACACGTCGTCTAGACTGGTGAGTCTACTTGCAAGAGAGAGAATGGAGATCGTGGAGAGGCCAGAGGGAGGAAGAAGAAAGCTGGCCCCAGATCTCACAGGCAAACATGGAGAAATAAGTGGTTGGTCCTGGGGAAGACGAAATGAGTTCACCACTAGCAGGGACTAGAGAGATCTCTGGATGTGATGGCTTTGAGACTTCCAGGGCTAGGGCTCAGGAACTGGGAGGTTTCTGGGATGCCCAATAGGCCTGCCTGTCTTGTTTCTCTGAGTTCCTAAAGGGTCAAGCCACATCAAAGATTCATGATAGTTGATTTGACAAAGTCGGGAATAGACAAGGAGTGTGGAAGGAGTCAGTGAGATTTCAATATCAGCATTGCACATCATCCCCCCCCAAGTCCTTTTCGTTGTGGAGCAGTAATAATAGAGAAATGGGAGTAGTGCTCTGCCAAAGCCCGATTTTTACCATGCCTTATATCACAGCCATTAGCAGGGTTGAGGCATCAAGTGCTGCAGTCAGTCAGTCAGTCAGTCAGTCAGTCAGTCCATCCTCCTGTGACCCCCTAATGTTTCTGGCTTCCCAGTTAGGAATGACACCCTGGTCTCCAGTTCAGCCTGAGAGGAGCTCTTTAGAGCCAATGGATGAGAGAGTGGGAAGAGATTACAATTTTTTTCTTTTTCCTTCTTCTTTTGTCTTTTCCCTTTCTTTCTCTGTTTTGCTGTTTTGTTTTGTTTTTCAAGAAAGGGTTTCTTTGCGTATTTTGGTCTGTCCTAAAACTCACTCTGTAAATCAGGCCATCCTTGAACTCACGGAGATCTGTGTGTGTAAGTGCTGTGATTAAAGGCATGCCCCCAGCCCCACACACCACAGTCCGGCTGAGACTGTAATTTCTTTTTAGTTCTGGGTGTCCTGGGCTGTTAGGAAGTGACGATGGCTCTGTGTTGTGAATCTTTGTGAATCCAGACTATGTTCTGCCCTTCAATGACATGCGTCTGAAGCATCAAGCTAGTGACTTGGGCACCCACCCACCCACCCCTATACTACCTGAGGTCTCTGAAGTCACAGTGCATCCTCTCTATAGCTCTGAATAAGGCTTAGAAAGCCTTCCCCTGGGTCACCTTGTGCAGAGGAAACCAGGTAACCTCTGAGAGACATGCACCACCTTCCTACAGAAAGAAGGTAGGACTGACTGACTAATATCCACAGAGGGGAAACTCAAGCCTGGTATTTCAGAACCTGCTTGGACAAAGTCTCATCTGTCAGTCACTTCCTGAACAAAAGAAGGAAGGAAGGAAGGAAGCAAAGAAGGAAGGAAGGAAGGAAGGAAGGACGAACCACAAATATCTCTCCTTTTGTATCCTTTTTACACTCTTCTCATGCTCTGATGAATATTGTGATTCAAGTTGGCTGTGTCCCCTTTTCCATGGCATGTGCACTGTGGCTCTAGATCAAGGAATCAGTTTTTTTGTGTGTGTTGCTCTATCTGGGAGAAGCACCACAGCAGTTGCATACTGACTGAGAAATTTGATTTTTAGGAAATGATTTTTCATATCTGTGAATGGTCTCTCCATAGCCATTCATGTTTCCTTAAACTTGAGTATAAGCATGAATGATCCCTCTTCATGGGAGTGAGTGTCTGCTCTTGCATTGGGGGCTCCCCTGGGTGCACCCCAGTTCTCAGCATCTCCAGCCCAACCTGTCACAAGCTGATCACACATTTGCAAACTTGGGATATATTCTGCTGAAGTTTTGGGGTAATGAATTTTATCAATTATGGGACTAAACTTTGTTCTGATCTGACAAGACACTCACTCACCATCTCTCATCACACGCACAGAGTGTAACAACTTTGTGGTTCCTCCATAATGTGCTTATTTCTGTCAGGGAACTGAAAGCCAGCCAGCCAGCCAGTCAGCCAGCCAGCACCGTCTTTCCTTGTTTCTCAGTTTGTTCTTATATTCAGTCTCTTCCTCCCCCCCTTCCTTTAAAAAATTTATTTATTTTTATCTTATGTGCATTTGTGTTTTTGCCATGGCTCTCAGGCTCCTGGATTACAGACAGCTGTGAGCTGCCATGTAGATGCTGGGAATTGAACCTTAAACTATCTCTTCAGCCCGACATGGAGCATCTCTCTATATAGCCCTGCCTGCAAAACTTTCAGAGTTCACTCTGCCCCCTGAGTAAAGGCGTTAAGCTTCCTTTTATTGTATATTTAATGGGTTTGTGTGTGTGTGTGTGTGTGTGTGAGAAAGAGAGAGAGAGAGAGAGTTTCATTATGAAACCAAAAGTCAGTCAACAACAATGAACTTTGTATTTATTTGTTTGTTCATCCATCCACGTATTTGCTTACTTACTTACTCTTATTTATTTATTTGTTTGTTTGTTTTTTTACAGTGGAAGACTTAATTCAGTACAGAATGATCAGAACGGTAGGGTATCCTTGGGAAAATTTCACGGTGAGTTTCCCTTCCGAGAGACAGCTTTCTGGTAAGAAGATGTGAAACCGCAGTTTTAAGTGCCCGCTTTCCACAAGTCCCTTTTCCCAAGGTCAGGCATTTTTTAGATAAGCAAGGGTCTCCATTCATTCCCTTTGAATAACTTTCAGGTCAGGCCCTGACATTAACATCTGACTGGAGCTTATCGTCAAGGCCAATGGTACACTCCTCAGCCCCTCCCCTCCGTGATCTGAGAAGCCACACCCCACCCCAGTTCACAGGCCCCTCTTAATCTAACTAACTATACAGCATCAAATGTGGAATCTCTTCTCACTGAAATGCTGTTGGCAGCCATTCGATGAATTTATTCTCAGATCAGATCCTGTCCAGCATGGATGTCTTCTTTCCATGTTTCTTCTTCTTTTGTATGTTGCAGTCATTCCAGATGTGGTGGTATATGATGAGAGAGAGAGAGAGAGAGAGAGAGAGAGAGAGAGAGAGAGAAATGGAATTGCTTTTTATTTGAAGAGTTTTAATGATTTAATATTCAGCTATTTCCAGCCTTCTTTACCAGCACATTTATTATTACCAGCGAGCACCTTCCTCTGAAAACATTGGAAACCCCCCCATCTGTTCATATCATGCGCGCGCGCGCATGTGTGTGTGTGTGTGTGTGTGTGTGAAATTCCATTTCAGGAGCTGCTTTGCTGACACTCACCCAGCACCAGTGAGATGGAGGCCACCATTTTCTTAGCCAGTTATGTTTCTAGGACAGTCAGGAGTCGGAAGGAAGGGAGGGAGGGAGGGAGGGAGGGAGGGAGGGAGGGAGGGAGGGAGGGAGGAAGAAAATAAATGATCTACATTCTCAAAGAAAGAAAGAAATTAGGTAAATTTTAAAAAGTAAAAAAGAATTAAGAAAGTAAGTAAATACATAAAAATAGACAAATAAGGAATAAATGAATAAAAATAAATAATAATTGAAACATTCAATAATAAATGAGTCAGGCTGAGCAGATATATGAAAGAGGATAAGGAAGTGAAGGAATGAATGAACAAATAAGTAAATAACTAGGTGGGTCATTTTTTAAAGAAGTATGTAAATGAGATAAGTAAGTAAGTAAGTAAGTAAGTAAGCAAGCAAGCAAGCAAGCAAGCAAGTAAGTAAGTAAGCAAGCAAAGAAATACACAAGAAGTCATTGCTCGATCAAGCAAGCAAGCAAGCATAGAAAAAAAATGAGACACATCCATTCAATACATAAAAGACAAAACATGGAAATAAACATGTAAACTGGTCGACCCACCCACGTTCACTCAGCCACCCCACCCACCCAAATCAGGAGGGAGGTCTCTGTCCAGCAGGCAGGGCCGTCTTCTTTCCACGTTGCATTCAGTCAGATCTCTGGGCAAACAGAAAAGAAAGTAATTGTTTTCTACTTGAACAGTTTTAATATTATTCAAATGAATTAATATTCAGCTATTTATTCCCAGCCTTATTTACCATTGGATGACCAACGAGCACCTTCCTCTCACCACACTAGCCTCCTTCTCCCCCCGGCCCCATTTATACGTGTCATGCATGTGGGACAGTCAAAAGAGGAGATAGATAGATGATAGATAGATAGATAGATAGATAGATAGATAGATAGATAGATAGATAGATACATGGAAGGATGGATGGATGGATGGATAGATGGATAGATGGATGGATAGATGAATGAATGAATGAATGAATAAATGAATAAATAAATAAATAAATAAATAGGCGGGCAGAGAGAGAGAGAAAGACAGATGAGACAGACTTGAACAAACTAGCAATGCTTTTAGAAATGGCATCTAATCATCAAGACATGGAAAAGGCCAACTATCCCAATAGCAACTAATATCAACCACATACGTGTCATGCATGTGGGACAGTCAAAAGAGGAGATAGATGATAGATAGATAGATAGATAGATAGATAGATAGATAGATGATAGATAGATAGATAGATAGATAGATAGATAGATAGATGAGCAAACAAGCAGATGTCTGGAGAGATGGCTCGGA
>NC_080109.1:53083583-53176083 GCF_950005125.1 Chionomys nivalis
AACGCAATTATCTATCAAAGTAAAGCTTGTACTGAGAAAAGGAACAGTGATCTCAGTTCTAACAATGCTTTCACACTTAGCAAACAAATGCTTGTTTTTACAAAGAAACACATGTGCGTTTCTTACTAACGCTTTCATGAAATTAATAAACTTTCAAAAGAACGCGATTATCTTTCAAAGTGAAGGTTGTACTCAGAAAAGGAACACTGATCTCAGTTATAACAATGCTTTAAAACGTAAGAGACAACTGCTTGCCTTTACAAGAAAACACATGTGCGTTTGATACTGTAGCTTTCTTGAAATTATTAAACTTTCAAAAGAACACGATTATCTATCAAAGTAAAGCTTGTACTGAGAAAAGGAACACTGATCTCTGTTCTAACAATGCTTTCACACGTAGCAAACTACTGCTTGTCTTTACAAAGAAACACATATATGTTTCTTCCTAAAGCTTTCGTGAAATTAATAAACTTTCAAAAGAATGCGATTATCTTTCAAAGTAAAGCTTGTTCTGAAAAAGAAAACAGATCTCAGTTCTAACAATTCCCTGACATGTAGCAAACATCTGCTTGTCTTTACAAAGAAACACATGTGAGTTTCTTACTAAAGCTCTCATGAAATTAATAAATTTTCAAAGAACGCTATTATCTTTCAAAGTGAAGCTTGTACTGAGAAAAGGAACACTGATCGCAGTTCTCACAATGCTTTCACATGTAGCAAACAACTGCTTGTCTTTACAAAGAAACACATGTGAGTTTCTTACTAAACCTTTCATAAAATAAATAAACGTTCTAAAGAATGCGATTATCTTTCAAAGTAAAGCTTCTTCTGAGGAAAGTAACACTGATCAGTTCTAACAATGCCCTCACACGTAGCAAACAACAGCTTCTCTTTACAAAGAAACACATGTGCATTTCTTAATAAAGCTTTGGTGAAATTAAAAAACTTTCAATGAATGCGATTATCTTTCAAACTAAAGTGTGTACTGAGAAAAGGAACACTGATCTCAGTTCTAACAGTGCTTTCACACGTAGCAAACAATTGCTTGCCTTTACAAAAAACACATGTGCATTTGTTACTAGAGCTTTGTTGAAATTAATAAACTTACAAAAGAACTTGATTATCTTTCAAAGTAAAGCATGTACTGAGAAAAGGAACACTGATCTCAGTTCTAACAATGCTTTCACATGTAGTAAACAACTGCTTGTCTTTACAAAGAAACACTTGTGCGTTTCTTACTAAAGCTTTCGGGAAATTAAATAACTTTCAAAAGAACACCATTATCTTTCAAAGTAAAGCTTGTTCTGAGAAAAGGAACACTGATCTTAGTTCTAACAATGCCCTCACCCGTAGCAAAAAACAGGTTGTCTTTACAAAGAAACACATGTGTGTTTCTTACTTAAGCTTTCGTGAATATAATAAACTTTCAAAAGAACGCGATTATCTTTCAAAGTAAAGCTTGTACTGAGAAAAGGAACACTGATCTCAGTTCTAACAATGCTTTAAAACATAAGATACAACTGCTTGCCTTTCCAAAAAAACACATGTGCGTTTGGTACTGTAGCTTTTTTGAAATTAGTAAATTTTCAAAGAACACGATTATCTATCAAAGTAAAGCTAGTACTGAGAAAAGGAACACTGATCTCTGTTCTAACAATGCTTTCACACGTAGCAAACAACTGCTTGTCTTTACAAAGAAACACATATATGTTTCTTACTAAAGCTTTCATGAAATTAATAAACTTTCAAAAAATGTGATTATCTTTCAAAGTAAAGCTTGTACTGAGAAAAAGAACACTGATCTCAGTTCTAACAATGCTTTCACACTTAGCAAACAACGGCTTGTCTTTACAAAGAAACACGTGTGTTTCTTACTAAAGCTTTCGGGAAATTAAGAAACTTTCAAAAGAACGCCATTACCTTTCAAAGTAAAGCTTGTACTGAGAAAAGAAACACTGTTCTCAGTTCTAACAATGCTTTCACACGTAGCAAACAACTGCTTGTCTTTACAAAGAAACACATTTGCGTTTGGTACTGGAGCTTTCCTGAAATTAGTAAACGTTGAAAAGAACGCGATTATCTTTCAAAGTAAAGCTTGTACTGAGAAAAGGAACACTGATCTCAGTTGTAACAGTGCTTTCACACGCAGCAAACAATTGCTTGCCTTTACAAAGAAACACATGTGCATTTCTTACTAGAGCTTTGTTGAAATTAATAAACTTACAAAAGAACTTGATTATCTTTCAAAGTAAAGCATGTACTGAGAAAAGGAACACTGATCTCAGTTCTAACAATGCTTTCACATGTAGTAAACAACTGCTTGTCTTTACCAAGAAACACTTGTGCGTTTCTTACTAAAGCTTTGGTGAAATTAAATAACTTTCAAAAGAACGCCATTATCTTTCAAAGTAAAGCTTGTTGTAAGAAAAGGAACACTGATCTCAGTTCTAACAATGCTTTCACACATAGCAAACAACTGCTTGTCTTTACAAAAAACACACGTGTGTTTCTTACTTAAGCTTTCGTGAATATAATAAACTTTCAAAAGAACGCGATTATCTTTCAAATTAAAGCTTGTACTGAGAAAAGGAACACTGATCTCTGTTCTAACAATGCTTTCACACGTAGCGTACAACTGCTTGTCTTTACAAAGAAACACATATATGTTTCTTACTAAAGCTTTCGTGAAATTAATAAACTTTCAAAAGAATGCGATTATCTTTCAAAGTAAAGCTTGTTCTGAAAAAGAAAACAGATCTCAGTTCTAACAATTCCCTGACATGTAGCAAACATCTGCTTGTCTTTACAAAGAAACACATGTGCGTTTCTTACTAAAGCTCTCGTGAAATTAATAAATTTTCAAAGAACGGTAATATCTTTCAAAGTAAAGCTTGTACTGAGAAAAGGAACACTGATCGCAGTTCTCACAATGCTTTCACATGTAGCAAACCACTGCTTCTCTTTACAAAGAAACACATGTGCGTTTCTTACTAAAGCTTTGATAAAATAAATAAACGTTCTAAAGAATGCGATTATCTTTCAAAGTAAAGCTTGTTCTGAGAAAAGTAACACTGATCAGTTCTAACAATGCCCTCACACGTAGCAAACAACTGCTTCTCTTTACAAAGAAACACATGTGCATTTCTTAATAAAGCTTTCGTGATATTAATAAACTTTCAAAGAATGCGATTATCTTTCAAACTAAAGTTTGTACTGACAAAAGGAACACTGATCTCAGTTCTAACAATGCTTTCACACGTAGGAAACTACTGCTTGTCTTTACAAAGAAACACATGCGCCTTTCTTAATAAAGCTTTTGTGAAATTAATAAACATTCAAAAGACCGCGATTATCTTTCAAAGTAAAGCTTGAACTGAGAAAAGGAACACTGATATCAGTTCTAACAATGCTTTCACACGTATCAAACAACTGCTTGTCTTTACAAAAACAAATGTGTGTTTCTTAATAATCTTTCATGATATTAATAAACTTGCAACAAAACACGATTATCTTTCAAAGTAAAGCTTGTACTGAGAAAAGGAACACAGATCAGTTCTAACAATGCTTTCACATGTAGCAAACAACTGCTTGTCTTTACAAAGAAACACATGTGCACTTCTTACTAAAGCTTTCTTGAAATTAATAAATATTCAAAGAACGCGATTATCTTTCAAAGTAAATCTTTTACTAAGTAAAGGAACACTGATCTCAGTTGTAACAATGCTTTCACACGTAGCAAACAACTGCTTGTCTTTACAAAGAAACACATGTGCGTTTCTTAATAATCTTTCATGATATTAATAAACTTTCAACAAAACACGATTATCTTTCAAAGTAAAGCTTGTACTGAGAAAAGGAACACTTATCTTACTTCTAACAATGCTTTCACACGTAGCAAACAACTGCTTGTCTTTACAAAATACAAATGTGTTTTTCTTACTTAAGCTTTCGTGAATATAGTAAACTTTCAAAAGAACGCGATTACCTTTCAAAGTAAAGCTTGTACTGAGAAAAGGAACACTGATCGCAGTTCTCACAATGCTTTCACACGTATCAAACAACTGCTTGTCTTTACAAAAAACAAATGTGTGTTTCTTAATAATCTTTCATGATATTAATAAACTTTCAACAAAACACGATTATCTTTCAAAGTAAAGCTTGTACTGAGAAAAGGAACACTGATCTCAGTTCTAACAATGGTTTCAGACGTAGCCAACAACTGCTTGTCTTTACAAAAAACAAATGTGTGTTTCTTACTTAAGCTTTCGTGAATATAGTAAACTTTCAAAAGAACGCGATTATCTTTCAAAGTAAAGCTTGTACTGAGAAAAGGAACACAGATCAGTTCTAACAATGCTTCCACTTGTAGCAAACAACTGCTTGTCTTTACAAAGAAACACATGTGCGCTTCTTACTAAAGCTTTCTTGAAATTAATAAATATTCAAAGAACGCGATTATCTTTCAAAGTAAATCTTGTACTAAGTAAAGGAACACTGATCTCAGTTGTAACAATGCTTTCACACGTAGCAAACAACTGCTTGTCTTTACAAAGAAACACATGTGCGTTTCTTAATAATCTTTCATGATATTAATAAACTTTCAACAAAACAAGATTATCTTTCAAAGTAAAGCTTGTACTGAGAAAAGGAACACTTATCTTACTTCTAACAATGCTTTCACACGTAGCAAACAACTGCTTGTCTTTACAAAATACAAATGTGTTTTTCTTACTTAAGCTTTCGTGAATATAGTAAACTTTCAAAAGAACGCGATTACCTTTCAAAGTAAAGCTTGTACTGAGAAAAGGAACACTGATCGCAGTTCTCACAATGCTTTCACACGTATCAAACAACTGCTTGTCTTTACAAAAAACAAATGTGTGTTTCTTAATAATCTTTCATGATATTAATAAACTTTCAACAAAACACGATTATCTTTCAAAGTAAAGCTTGTACTGAGAAAAGGAACACTGATCTCAGTTCTAACAATGGTTTCAGACGTAGCAAACAACTGCTTGTCTTTACAAAAAACAAATGTGTGTTTCTTACTTAAGCTTTCGTGAATATAGTAAACTTTCAAAAGAACGCGATTACCTTTCAAAGTAAAGCTTGTACTGAGAAAAGGAACACAGATCAGTTCTAACAATGCTTTCACATGTAGCAAACAACTGCTTGTCTTTACAAAGAAACACATGTGCGCTTCTTACTAAAGCTCTCTTGAAATTAATAAATATTCAAAGAACGCGATTATCTTTCAAAGTAAATCTTGTACTAAGTAAAGGAACACTGATCTCAGTTGTAACAATGCTTTCACACGTAGCAAACAACTGCTTGTCTTTACAAAGAAACACATGTGCGTTTCTTAATAATCTTTCATGATATTAATAAACTTTCAACAAAACACGATTATCTTTCAAAGTAAAGCTTGTACTGAGAAAAGGAACACTGATCTTACTTCTAACAATGCTTTCACACGTAGCAAACAACTGCTTGTCTTTACAAAAAACAAATGTGTGTTTCTTACTTAAGCTTTCGTGAATATAGTAAACTTTCAATAGAACGCGAATATCTTTCAAAGTAAAGCTTGTACTGAGAAAAGGAACACTTATCTCAGTTCTAACAATGCTTTCACACGTAGCAAACAACTGCTTGTCTTTACAAAGAAACACATGTGCGTTTGGTACTGGAGCTTTCTTGAAATTAGTAAACGTTGAAAAGAAGGCAATTATCTATCAAAGTAAAGCTTGTACTGAGAAAAGGAACAGTGATCTCAGTTCTAACAATGCTTTCACACTTAGCAAACAGCTGCGTGTCTTTACAAAGAAACACATGTGTTTTTCTTACTAAAGCTTTCTTGAAATTAATAAACATTCAAAAGAACGCGATTCTCCTTCAAAGTAAAGCTTGTACTGAGATAAGGAACACTGATCTCAGTTCTAACAATGCATTCACACGTAGCAAACAACTGCTTGTCTTTACAAAGAAACATATGTGCATTTGTTACTAAAGCTTTGTTGAAATTAATAATCTTACAAAAGAACATGATTATCTTTCAAAGTAAAGCATGTACTAAGAACAGGAACACTGATCTCAGTTCTAACAATGCTTTGACACGTAGCAAAAAACTGCTTGTCTTTACAAAGAAACACATGTGTGTTTGGTACTGGAGCTTTCTTGAAATTAGTAAACGTTGCAAGAATGCAATTATCTTTCAAAGTAAAGCTTGTACTGAGAAAAGGAACACTGATCTCAGTTCTAACAATGCTTTCACACGTAGCAAACAACTGCTTGTCTTTACAAAGGAACACATATACTTTTCTTACTAAAGCTTTCGTGAAATTAATAAACTTTCAAAAGAATGTGATTTTCTTTCAAAGTAAAGCTTGTACTGAAAAAAGAACACTGATCTGAGTTCTAACAATGCTTTCACACTTAGCAAAAAACTGCTTGTCTTTACAAAGAAACACGTGCGTTAATTACTAAAGCTTTCGGGAAATTAATAAACTTTCAAAAGAATGCCATTACCTTTCAAATTAAAGCTTGTACTGAGAAAAGGAACACTGATCTCAGTTCTAACAATGCTTTCACATGAAGCAAACAACTGCATTCCTTTACAAAGGAAAACATGTGTGTTTGGTACTGGCGCTTTCTTGAAATTTGTAAACTTTCAAAAGAACGCGTTTATCTTTCAAAGTAAAGCTTGTACTGAGAAAAGGAACACTGATCTCTGTTCTAACAATGCTTTCACAGGTAGCGTACAACTGCTTGTCTTTACAAAGAAACACATATATGTTTCTTACTAAAACTTTCGTGAAATTAATAAACTTTCAAAAGAATGCGATTATCTTTCTGATGGAGGTGGTTCTTGTATTTTATCTGTTGCTTTCATTGGTTAACTAATAAAGAAAACTGCCTTATCCCATTTATAGGCCAGCCCTTAGGTGGGTGGAGTAAACAGACAGAATGCTGGGAGAAAGAAGCCGAGTCAGGAGTCGCCATGATTCTCCCAGTCCAGACAGACGCAGGTTAAGATCTTTCCTGGTAAGCCAGCTCGTGGTACTACACAGAATATTAGAAATGGGTTAGATCAATATGTAAGAGCTAGCCAATAAGAGGCCGGAACTAATGGGCCAGGCAGTGATTAAAAGAATACAGTTTCCGTGTAATTATTTCAGGGCATAAGCTAGCCATTGCGGGCGGCCGGGTTCCGGAGACGCAGCCCTGCCGCTCATATTACAACAGAGTGGCACCCAACGTGCTAATGAACTCCACGTAAAACCTGAGAGGGCTTAAAAGGGACACACAGAGAGAATTTAAGACTGCATTTTGCTGTTTGTGGGTTGCGTGCGGCAAAGAAATTGTCCTGACTCAGCAACAGGAAAAAACTGGCTGTTTTAAAATTGCCTGCTTTCTGGGCTGTGCCGCCATTGCGATCTCTGTTTGGCTCCTGCTGGAGACAGAACTTTTGAATGGATCATTTCGAGTAAAGTGCTATGGCTTGCTTGATGGCAATGTGGACTGCTGTGTGCCTGGAACTGTGAGTGACTCGGGCACCAAATGGTTCTGATGCAGGAGCAGCTCAGCTCCGCCATGGTCTCAGGCAGGAACTACCGTAATTACCATAATAACAGCGCAGTTAAGATTTAGACTGGGCAGGACACCGGCTGTACCGTAATACCTCTAAATGGTGCAACTTAGGTTTTTAAGAAATGCTTAACATTTTAAGAAGTGCTCCTGGATAGTAAAAAAATTACAGATTCACAATAGAACTGATTCAGACACTATTGGATGAATGTACGTAGGCTTGAGAGAGAGAAAAATATATATATAAAGAATAAAGTTAATGTCTTAAAAAAGGATAAAGTCTTTAAAGAGACAGAGTACAGATGGTTATAGATTAAAAAAAATAAAGAAAAATAAGCCACGTAAAAATGGAAAATTCACAGAGAGTCTGGATTCTTTGTATTATTGTGTTTTCTTTAAAATTTTTGACTGTGAAGGAGCTAACTACAGAGAGACATTTCATTATATGGGCTGCAAAGCTAAACCAGAATGGATACAAGGGTATTATGATTTCAGAATATGGGTCTAAGGATATGATGCTTTGGAGAGGGTCTTCTTTTGTTTTCACAGAGGATGAGACTCTGTGGATTGCGGCTATCCCAATGTGGTATGATAGACCACGCCCTCCTGAAAGGTTGCTGTGAACACCTTCAGAAAATTACTTCATTCAACTGCCGACTGAGATGACCCTGACACACAGGTTACACCATGAAAGATCTGAATACAGCGCCCCCATTCAGCAGGAAGCAGTTTGGAGAGAAAAACTGCGCCCATGTTCCCAAATATGGTTTATAAATGTTCTTTTACATTTAAAGGGGGATATGATATAGATATGAATAATTTGCATTGGTGTGGATTTTAAGGTCAATTTTGTTATATGTATATGCATATTTCTAATCTTGATTAAGGTATTGTGATTGTATAGTTCATTTAAAAATGTAATGTATATAGGTTGTTAATGGATAATCATCAATAATTGTCAAGCTTTTAGTCATGTTATTAGATTTTCTAGATGTCCATAGATATATTTACACTAGATAGGCATTCTTCATATCTTTCAAAGACTGCAGAATATGGCATTTAATATTTTAATAACTTAGGGCTTTTCATGATAATGAGATACGTCTGCTCCTGGCAGCACCAATCTACTTTAAGAGGAAGATGGGCATTGAAGAGGCTCCTTATGGAGTTGGTTAGCCATTTGGGCATGAAACTGCTCATGCCTGGACTGTTGCATAAACTGGACACAAAGAACCCGCAGAAAAAGGACTGCTGAACTTGCTTAAAGGTGAGATGGTTTTTCGGGGTTCCTGACTCATAAAAGAGTCTGCGAGACATTCTGCAGGACACAACAAAAAGTGACTGAACTGACTTTGGAATTTCCTGCTTGATGAAAATGTCTGCTGGATACTATGGGCCTGAAGGCTGAAGATGGATGCCCCAACAGTACAAAAGAACTTTGGGTGACTGTCCAGGCAATGAGATGTCTCTGTCATTTCTAGAGTTTTCTTATTTCTTATTTACTTAGGTAATATTATATCCTTCTGGAGTCTTTGATGGAGTTGAAGAATAAATAGATAGTTATAGTTTTCCTTAGTTATGATAAAAGATAAAATAGATATAAATATTATAACTGTAATTCTTGCTTGATAACTGTTTTGCTATATGTAATCTTACTATGTTAAAATGAAAGCCTTTCTTATTTGTTTAAACAGAAAAAGGGGAAATGATGGAGGTGGTTCTTGTATTTTATCTGTTGCTTTCATTGGTTAACTAATAAAGAAAACTGCCTTAGCCCATTTATAGGCCAGCCCTTAGGTGGGTGGAGTAAACAGACAGAATGCTGGGAGAAAGAAGCCGAGTCAGGAGTCGCCATGATTCTCCCACTCCAGACAGACGCAGGTTAAGATCTTTCCTGGTAAGCCAGCTCGTGGTACTACACAGAATATTAGAAATGGGTTAGATCAATATGTAAGAGCTAGCCAATAAGAGGCCGGAACTAATGGGCCAGGGAGTGATTAAAAGAATACAGTTTCCGTGTAATTATTTCAGGGCATAAGCTAAGCCATGCAGGCGGCCGGGTGCCGGGGACGCAGCCCTGCCGCTCTTATTACAACATCTTTCAAAGTAAAGCTTGTTCTGAAAAAGAAAACAGATCTCAGTTCTAACAATTCCCTGACATGTAGCAAACATCTGCTTGTCTTTACAAAGAAACACATGTGCGTTTCTTACTAAAGCTCTCGTGAAATTAATAAATTTTCAAAGAACGCTATTATCTTTCAAAGTAAAGCTTGTACTGAGAAAAGGAACACTGATCTCAGTTCTAGCAATGCATTCCCAAGTAGCAAACAATAGCTTGTCTTTACAAGGAAACACAAGTGCGTTTTTTACTAAAGCTTTTGTGAAATAATAAACTTTCAAAAGAACATGATTATCTTCCAAAGTAAAGCTTGTACTGAGATAAGGAACACTGATCTCAGTTCTAACAATGCATTCACACGTAGCAAACAACTGCTTGTCTTTACAAAGAAACATATGTGCATTTGTTACTAAAGCTTTGTTGAAATTAATAATCTTACAAAAGAACATGATTATCTTTCAAAGTAAAGCATGTACTAAGAAAAGGAACACTGATCTCAGTTCTAACAATGCTTTGACACGTAGCAAAAAACTGCTTGTCTTTACAAAGAAACACATGTGTGTTTGGTACTGGAGCTTTCTTGAAATTAGTAAACGTTGCAAAGAATGCAATTATCTTTCAAAGTAAAGCTTGTACTGAGAAAAGGAACACTGATCTCAGTTCTAACAATGCTTTCAAACTTAGCAAACAGGTGCTTGTCTTTACAAAGAAACACATGTGTGTTTCTTACTAAAGCTTTCTTGAAATTAATAAACATTCAAAAGAACGCTATTATCTTTCAAAGTAAAGTTTGTACTGAGAAAAGGAACACTAATCTCAGTTCTAACAATGCTTTCACACGTAGCAAACAACTGCTTGTCTTTACAAAGAAACACATCTGTGTTTCTTACTAAAGCTTTCGTGAAATTAATAAACTTTCAAAAGAACGCGATTATCTTTCAAAGTAAAGCTTGTACTAAGAAAAAGAACACTGATCTCAATTCTAACAATGCTTTAAAACGTAAGAAACAACTGCTTGCCTTTACAAAGGAACACATGTGCGTTTGGTACTGTAGCTTTCTTGAAATTAGTAAACTTTCAAAAGAATACGATTATCTATCAAATAAAGCTTGTACTGAGAAAAGGAACACTGATCTCAGTTCTAACAATGCTTTCACACGTAGCAAACAACTGCTTGTCTTTACAAAGAAACACATATACTTTTCTTACTAAAGCTTTCGTGAAATTAATACTTTCAAAAGAATGCGATTTTCTTTCAAAGTAAAGCTTGTACTGAAAAAAGAACACTGATCTGAGTTCTAACAATGCTTTCACACTTAGCAAAAAACTGCTTGTCTTTACAAAGAAACACGTGCGTTAATTACTAAAGCTTTCGGGAAATTAATAAACTTTCAAAAGAATGCCATTACCTTTCAAATTAAAGCTTGTAATGAGAAAAGGAACACTGATCTCAGTTCTAACAATGCTTTCACATGAAGCAAACAACTGCATTCCTTTACAAAGGAAAACATGTGCGTTTGGTACTGGCGCTTTCTTGAAATTTGTAAACTTTCAAAAGAACGCGTTTTTCTTTCAAAGTAAAGCTTGTACTGAGAAAAGGAACACTGTTCTCTGTTCTAACAATGCTTTCACACGTAGCGTACAACTGCTTGTCTTTACAAAGAAACACATATATGTTTCTTACTAAAGCTTTCGTGAAATTAATAAACTTTCAAAAGAATGCGATTATCTTTCTGATGGAAGTGGTTCTTGTATTTTATCTGTTGCTTACTTGGTTAACTAATAAAGAAAACTGCCTTAGCCCATTTATAGGCCAGCCCTTAGGTGGGTGGAGTAAACAGACACAATGCTGGGAGAAAGAAGCCGAGTCAGGAGTCGCCATGATTCTCCCACTCCAGACAGACGCAGGTTAAGATCTTTCCTGGTAAGCCAGCTCGTGGTACTACACAGAATATTAGAAATGGGTTAGATCAATATGTAAGAGCTAGCCAATAAGAGGCCGGAACTAATGGGCCAGGCAGTGATTAAAAGAATACAGTTTCCGTGTAATTATTTCAGGGCATAAGCTAGCCATTGCGGGCGGCCGGGTTCCGGAGACGCAGCCCTGCCGCTCATATTACAACAGAGTGGCACCCAACGTGCTAATGATCTCCACGTAAAACCTGAGAGGGCTTAAAAGGGACACACAGAGAGAATTTAAGACTGCATTTTGCTGTTTGTGGGTTGCGTGCGGCAAAGAAATTGTCCTGACTCAGCAACAGGAAAAAACTGGCTGTTTTAAAATTGCCTGCTTTCTGGGCTGTGCCGCCATTGCGATCTCTGTTTGGCTCCTGCTGGAGACAGAACTTTTGAATGGATCATTTCGAGTAAAGTGCTATGGCTTGCTTGATGGCAATGTGGACTGCTGTGTGCCTGGAACTGTGAGTGACTCGGGCACCAAATGGTTCTGATGCAGGAGCAGCTCAGCTCCGCCATGGTCTCAGGCAGGAACTACCGTAATTACCATAATAACAGCGCAGTTAAGATTTAGACTGGGCAGGACACCGGCTGTACCGTAATACCTCTAAATGGTGCAACTTAGGTTTTTAAGAAATGCTTAACATTTTAAGAAGTGCTCCTGGATAGTAAAAAAATTACAGATTCACAATAGAACTGATTCAGACACTATTGGATGAATGTACGTAGGCTTGAGAGAGAGAAAAATATATATATAAAGAATAAAGTTAATGTCTTAAAAAAGGATAAAGTCTTTAAAGAGACAGAGTACAGATGGTTATAGATTAAAAAAAATAAAGAAAAATAAGCCACGTAAAAATGGAAAATTCACAGAGAGTCTGGATTCTTTGTATTATTGTGTTTTCTTTAAAATTTTTGACTGTGAAGGAGCTAACTACAGAGAGACATTTCATTATATGGGCTGCAAAGCTAAACCAGAATGGATACAAGGGTATTATGATTTCAGAATATGGGTCTAAGGATATGATGCTTTGGAGAGGGTCTTCTTTTGTTTTCACAGAGGATGAGACTCTGTGGATTGCGGCTATCCCAATGTGGTATGATAGACCACGCCCTCCTGAAAGGTTGCTGTGAACACCTTCAGAAAATTACTTCATTCAACTGCCGACTGAGATGACCCTGACACACAGGTTACACCATGAAAGATCTGAATACAGCGCCCCCATTCAGCAGGAAGCAGTTTGGAGAGAAAAACTGCGCCCATGTTCCCAAATATGGTTTATAAATGTTCTTTTACATTTAAAGGGGGATATGATATAGATATGAATAATTTGCATTGGTGTGGATTTTAAGGTCAATTTTGTTATATGTATATGCATATTTCTAATCTTGATTAAGGTATTGTGATTGTATAGTTCATTTAAAAATGTAATGTATATAGGTTGTTAATGGATAATCATCAATAATTGTCAAGCTTTTAGTCATGTTATTAGATTTTCTAGATGTCCATAGATATATTTACACTAGATAGGCATTCTTCATATCTTTCAAAGACTGCAGAATATGGCATTTAATATTTTAAT
Source organism: Chionomys nivalis (assembly GCF_950005125.1). Lineage (NCBI taxonomy): Eukaryota > Metazoa > Chordata > Mammalia > Rodentia > Cricetidae > Chionomys > Chionomys nivalis. Next base: position 53,096,826 of record NC_080109.1, read on the forward strand.
AACTTAGGGCTTTTCATGATAATGAGATACGTCTGCTCCTGGCAGCACCAATCTACTTTAAGAGGAAGATGGGCATTGAAGAGGCTCCTTATGGAGTTGGTTAGCCATTTGGGCATGAAACTGCTCATGCCTGGACTGTTGCATAAACTGGACACAAAGAACCCGCAGAAAAAGGACTGCTGAACTTGCTTAAAGGTGAGATGGTTTTTCGGGGTTCCTGACTCATAAAAGAGTCTGCGAGACATTCTGCAGGACACAACAAAAAGTGACTGAACTGACTTTGGAATTTCCTGCTTGATGAAAATGTCTGCTGGATACTATGGGCCTGAAGGCTGAAGATGGATGCCCCAACAGTACAAAAGAACTTTGGGTGACTGTCCAGGCAATGAGATGTCTCTGTCATTTCTAGAGTTTTCTTATTTCTTATTTACTTAGGTAATATTATATCCTTCTGGAGTCTTTGATGGAGTTGAAGAATAAATAGATAGTTATAGTTTTCCTTAGTTATGATAAAAGATAAAATAGATATAAATATTATAACTGTAATTCTTGCTTGATAACTGTTTTGCTATATGTAATCTTACTATGTTAAAATGAAAGCCTTTCTTATTTGTTTAAACAGAAAAAGGGGAAATGATGGAGGTGGTTCTTGTATTTTATCTGTTGCTTTCATTGGTTAACTAATAAAGAAAACTGCCTTAGCCCATTTATAGGCCAGCCCTTAGGTGGGTGGAGTAAACAGACAGAATGCTGGGAGAAAGAAGCCGAGTCAGGAGTCGCCATGATTCTCCCACTCCAGACAGACGCAGGTTAAGATCTTTCCTGGTAAGCCAGCTCGTGGTACTACACAGAATATTAGAAATGGGTTAGATCAATATGTAAGAGCTAGCCAATAAGAGGCCGGAACTAATGGGCCAGGGAGTGATTAAAAGAATACAGTTTCCGTGTAATTATTTCAGGGCATAAGCTAAGCCATGCAGGCGGCCGGGTGCCGGGGACGCAGCCCTGCCGCTCTTATTACAACATCTTTCAAAGTAAAGCTTGTTCTGAAAAAGAAAACAGATCTCAGTTCTAACAATTCCCTGACATGTAGCAAACATCTGCTTGTCTTTACAAAGAAACACATGTGCGTTTCTTACTAAAGCTCTCGTGAAATTAATAAATTTTCAAAGAACGCTATTATCTTTCAAAGTAAAGCTTGTACTGAGAAAAGGAACACTGATCTCAGTTCTAGCAATGCATTCCCAAGTAGCAAACAATAGCTTGTCTTTACAAGGAAACACAAGTGCGTTTTTTACTAAAGCTTTTGTGAAATAATAAACTTTCAAAAGAACATGATTATCTTCCAAAGTAAAGCTTGTACTGAGATAAGGAACACTGATCTCAGTTCTAACAATGCATTCACACGTAGCAAACAACTGCTTGTCTTTACAAAGAAACATATGTGCATTTGTTACTAAAGCTTTGTTGAAATTAATAATCTTACAAAAGAACATGATTATCTTTCAAAGTAAAGCATGTACTAAGAAAAGGAACACTGATCTCAGTTCTAACAATGCTTTGACACGTAGCAAAAAACTGCTTGTCTTTACAAAGAAACACATGTGTGTTTGGTACTGGAGCTTTCTTGAAATTAGTAAACGTTGCAAAGAATGCAATTATCTTTCAAAGTAAAGCTTGTACTGAGAAAAGGAACACTGATCTCAGTTCTAACAATGCTTTCAAACTTAGCAAACAGGTGCTTGTCTTTACAAAGAAACACATGTGTGTTTCTTACTAAAGCTTTCTTGAAATTAATAAACATTCAAAAGAACGCTATTATCTTTCAAAGTAAAGTTTGTACTGAGAAAAGGAACACTAATCTCAGTTCTAACAATGCTTTCACACGTAGCAAACAACTGCTTGTCTTTACAAAGAAACACATCTGTGTTTCTTACTAAAGCTTTCGTGAAATTAATAAACTTTCAAAAGAACGCGATTATCTTTCAAAGTAAAGCTTGTACTAAGAAAAAGAACACTGATCTCAATTCTAACAATGCTTTAAAACGTAAGAAACAACTGCTTGCCTTTACAAAGGAACACATGTGCGTTTGGTACTGTAGCTTTCTTGAAATTAGTAAACTTTCAAAAGAATACGATTATCTATCAAATAAAGCTTGTACTGAGAAAAGGAACACTGATCTCAGTTCTAACAATGCTTTCACACGTAGCAAACAACTGCTTGTCTTTACAAAGAAACACATATACTTTTCTTACTAAAGCTTTCGTGAAATTAATACTTTCAAAAGAATGCGATTTTCTTTCAAAGTAAAGCTTGTACTGAAAAAAGAACACTGATCTGAGTTCTAACAATGCTTTCACACTTAGCAAAAAACTGCTTGTCTTTACAAAGAAACACGTGCGTTAATTACTAAAGCTTTCGGGAAATTAATAAACTTTCAAAAGAATGCCATTACCTTTCAAATTAAAGCTTGTAATGAGAAAAGGAACACTGATCTCAGTTCTAACAATGCTTTCACATGAAGCAAACAACTGCATTCCTTTACAAAGGAAAACATGTGCGTTTGGTACTGGCGCTTTCTTGAAATTTGTAAACTTTCAAAAGAACGCGTTTTTCTTTCAAAGTAAAGCTTGTACTGAGAAAAGGAACACTGTTCTCTGTTCTAACAATGCTTTCACACGTAGCGTACAACTGCTTGTCTTTACAAAGAAACACATATATGTTTCTTACTAAAGCTTTCGTGAAATTAATAAACTTTCAAAAGAATGCGATTATCTTTCTGATGGAAGTGGTTCTTGTATTTTATCTGTTGCTTACTTGGTTAACTAATAAAGAAAACTGCCTTAGCCCATTTATAGGCCAGCCCTTAGGTGGGTGGAGTAAACAGACACAATGCTGGGAGAAAGAAGCCGAGTCAGGAGTCGCCATGATTCTCCCACTCCAGACAGACGCAGGTTAAGATCTTTCCTGGTAAGCCAGCTCGTGGTACTACACAGAATATTAGAAATGGGTTAGATCAATATGTAAGAGCTAGCCAATAAGAGGCCGGAACTAATGGGCCAGGGAGTGATTAAAAGAATACAGTTTCCGTGTAATTATTTCAGGGCATAAGCTAGCCATTGCGGGCGGCCGGGTTCCGGAGACGCAGCCCTGCCGCTCATATTACAACAGAGTGGCACCCAACGTGCTAATGATCTCCACGTAAAACCTGAGAGGGCTTAAAAGGGACACACAGAGAGAATTTAAGACTGCATTTTGCTGTTTGTGGGTTGCGTGCGGCAAAGAAATTGTCCTGACTCAGCAACAGGAAAAAACTGGCTGTTTTAAAATTGCCTGCTTTCTGGGCTGTGCCGCCATTGCGATCTCTGTTTGGCTCCTGCTGGAGACAGAACTTTTGAATGGATCATTTCGAGTAAAGTGCTATGGCTTGCTTGATGGCAATGTGGACTGCTGTGTGCCTGGAACTGTGAGTGACTCGGGCACCAAATGGTTCTGATGCAGGAGCAGCTCAGCTCCGCCATGGTCTCAGGCAGGAACTACCGTAATTACCATAATAACAGCGCAGTTAAGATTTAGACTGGGCAGGACACCGGCTGTACCGTAATACCTCTAAATGGTGCAACTTAGGTTTTTAAGAAATGCTTAACATTTTAAGAAGTGCTCCTGGATAGTAAAAAAATTACAGATTCACAATAGAACTGATTCAGACACTATTGGATGAATGTACGTAGGCTTGAGAGAGAGAAAAATATATATATAAAGAATAAAGTTAATGTCTTAAAAAAGGATAAAGTCTTTAAAGAGACAGAGTACAGATGGTTATAGATTAAAAAAAATAAAGAAAAATAAGCCACGTAAAAATGGAAAATTCACAGAGAGTCTGGATTCTTTGTATTATTGTGTTTTCTTTAAAATTTTTGACTGTGAAGGAGCTAACTACAGAGAGACATTTCATTATATGGGCTGCAAAGCTAAACCAGAATGGATACAAGGGTATTATGATTTCAGAATATGGGTCTAAGGATATGATGCTTTGGAGAGGGTCTTCTTTTGTTTTCACAGAGGATGAGACTCTGTGGATTGCGGCTATCCCAATGTGGTATGATAGACCACGCCCTCCTGAAAGGTTGCTGTGAACACCTTCAGAAAATTACTTCATTCAACTGCCGACTGAGATGACCCTGACACACAGGTTACACCATGAAAGATCTGAATACAGCGCCCCAATTCAGCAGGAAGCAGTTTGGAGAGAAAAACTGCGCCCATGTTCCCAAATATGGTTTATAAATGTTCTTTTACATTTAAAGGGGGATATGATATAGATATGAATAATTTGCATTGGTGTGGATTTTAAGGTCAATTTTGTTATATGTATATGCATATTTCTAATCTTGATTAAGGTATTGTGATTGTATAGTTCATTTAAAAATGTAATGTATATAGGTTGTTAATGGATAATCATTAATAATTGTCAAGCTTTTAGTCATGTTATTAGATTTTCTAGATGTCCATAGATATATTTACGCTAGATAGGCATTCTTCATATCTTTCAAAGACTGCAGAATATGGCATTTAATATTTTAATAACTTAGGGCTTTTCATGATAATGAGATACGTCTGCTCCTGGCAGCACCAATCTACTTTAAGAGGAAGATGGGCATTGAAGAGGCTCCTTATGGAGTTGGTTAGCCATTTGGGCATGAAACTGCTCATGCCTGGACTGTTGCATAAACTGGACACAAAGAACCCGCAGAAAAAGGACTGCTGAACTTGCTTAAAGGTGAGATGGTTTTTCGGGGTTCCTGACTCATAAAAGAGTCTGCGAGACATTCTGCAGGACACAACAAAAAGTGACTGAACTGACTTTGGAATTTCCTGCTTGATGAAAATGTCTGCTGGATACTATGGGCCTGAAGGCTGAAGATGGATGCCCCAACAGTACAAAAGAACTTTGGGTGACTGTCCAGGCAATGAGATTGTCTCTGTCATTTCTAGAGCTTTGGACTTCTTGTTTGCTTAGGTAATATTTTATCCTTCTGGAGTCTTTGATGGAGTTGAAGAATAAATAGATAGTTATAGTTTTCCTTTGTTATGATAAAAGATAAAATAAATATAAATATTATAACTGTAATTCTTGCTTAATAACTGTTTTGCTATATGTAATCTTACTATGTTAAAATGAAAGCCTTTCTTTTTTGTTTAAACAGAAAAAGGGGAAATGATGGAGGTGGTTCTTGTATTTTATCTGTTGCTTTCATTGGTTAACTAATAAAGAAAACTGCCTTAGCCCATTTATAGGCCAGCCCTTAGGAGGGTGGAGTAAACAGACAGAATGCTGGGAGAAAGAAGCCGAGTCAGGAGTCGCCATGATTCTCCCACTCCAGACAGACGCAGGTTAAGATCTTTCCTGGTAAGCCAGCTCATGGTACTACACAGAATATTAGAAATGGGTTAGATCAATATGTAAGAGCTAGCCAATAAGAGGCCGGAACTAATGGGCCAGGCAGTGATTAAAAGAATACAGTTTCCGTGTAATTATTTCAGGGCATAAGCTAAGCCATGCAGGCGGCCGGGTGCCGGGGACGCAGCCCTGCCGCTCTTATTACAACATCTTTCAAAGTAAAGCTTGTTCTGAAAAAGAAAACAGATCTCAGTTCTAACAATTCCCTGACATGTAGCAAACGTCTGCTTGTCTTTACAGAGAAACACATGTGCGTTTCTTACTAAGGCTCTCGTGAAATTAATAAATTTTCAAAGAACGCTATTATCTTTCAAAGTAAAGCTTGTACTGAGAAAAAGAACACTGATCGCAGTTCTCACAATGCTTTCACATGTAGCAAAGAATTGCTTGCCTTTACAAAGAAACATATGTGCATTTGTTATTAGAGCTTTGTTGGAATTAATAATCTTTCAAAAGAACATGATTATCTTCCAAAGTAAAGCTTGTACTGAGAAAAGGAACACTGATCTCAGTTCTAACAATGCTTTAAAACATAACATACAACTGCTTGCCTTTCCAAAAAAACACATGTGCGTTTGTTACTGTAGCTTTTTTGAAATTAGTAAATTTTCAAAGAACACGATTATCTATCAAAGTAAAGCTTGTACTGAGAAAAGGAACACTGATCTCTGTTCTAACAATGCTTTCACACGTAGCAAACAACTGCTTGTCTTTACAAAGAAACACATACATGTTTCTTACTAAAGCTTTCGTGAAATTAATAAACTTTCAAAAAAATGTGATTATCTTTCAAAGTAAAGCTTGTACTGAGAAAAAGAACACTGATCTCAGTTCTAACAATGCTTTCACACTTAGCAAACAACTGCTTGTCTTTACAAAGAAACACGTGCGTTTCTTACTAAAGCTTTCGGGAAATTAAGAAACTTTCAAAAGAACGCCATTACCTTTCAAAGTAAAGCTTGTACTGAGAAAAGAAACTGTTCTCAGTTCTATCAATGCTTTCACACGTAGCAAACAACTGCTTGTCTTTACAAAGAAACACATTTGCGTTTGGTACTGGAGCTTTCCTGAAATTAGTAAACGTTGAAAAGAACGCGATTATCTTTCAAAGTAAAGCTTGTACTGAGAAAAGGAACACTGATCTCAGTTGTAACAGTGCTTTCACACGTAGCAAACAATTGCTTGCCTTTACAAAGAAACACATGTGCATTTCTTACTAGAGCTTTGTTGAAATTAATAAACTTACAAAAGAACTTGATTATCTTTCAAAGTAAAGCATGTACTGAGAAAAGGAACACTGATCTCAGTTCTAACAATGCTTTCACATGTAGTAAACAACTGCTTGTCTTTACCAAGAAACACTTGTGCGTTTCTTACTAAAGCTTTCGTGAAATTAAATAACTTTCAAAACAACGCCATTATCTTTCAAAGTAAAGCTTGTTGTGAGAAAAGGAACACTGATCTCAGTTCTATCAATGCTTTCACACATAGCAAACAACTGCTTGTCTTTACAAAAAACACATGTGTGTTTCTTACTTAAGCTTTCGTGAATATAATAAACTTTCAAAAGAACGCGATTATCTTTCAAAGTAAAGCTTGTACTGAGAAAAGGAACACTGATCTCTGTTCTAACAATGCTTTCACACGTAGTGTACAACTGCTTGTCTTTACAAAGAAACACATATATGTTTCTTACTAAAGCTTTCGTGAAATTAATAAACTTTCAAAAGAATGCGATTATCTTTCAAAGTAAAGCTTGTTCTGAAAAAGAAAACAGATCTCAGTTCTAACAATTCCCTGACATGTAGCAAACATCTGCTTGTATTTACAAAGAAACACATGTGCGTTTCTTACTAAAGCTCTCGTGAAATTAATAAATTTTCAAAGAATGCTATTATCTTTCAAAGTAAAGCTTGTACTGAGAAAAGGAACACTGATCGCAGTTCTCACAATGCTTTCACATGTAGCAAACAACTGCTTGTCTTTACAAAGAAACACATGTGCGTTTCTTACTAAAGCTTTCATAAAATAAATAAACGTTCTAAAGAATGCGATTATCTTTCAAAGTAAAGCTTGTTCTGAGAAAAGTAACACTGATCAGTTCTAACAATGCCCTCACACGTAGCAAACAACTGCTTCTCTTTACAAAAAAACACATGTGCATTTCTTAATAAAGCTTTCGTGATATTAATAAACTTTCAAAGAATGCGATTATCTTTCAAACTAAAGTTTGTACTGAGAAAAGGAACACTGATCTCAGTTCTAACAGTGCTTTCACACGTAGCAAACAATTGCTTGCCTTTACAAAGAAATACATGTGCATTTGTTACTAGAGCTTTGTTGGAATTAATAACCTTACAAAAGAACTTGAATATCTTTCAAAGTAAAGCATGTACTGAGAAAAGGAACACTGATCTCAGTTCTAACAATGCTTTCACATGTAGTAAACAACTGCTTGTCTTTACAAAGAAACACTTGTGCGTTTCTTACTAAAGCTCTCGGGAAATTAAATAACTTTCAAAAGAACACCATTATCTTTCAAAGTAAAGTTTGTTCTGAGAAAAGGAACACTGATCTTAGGTCTAACAATGCCCTCACCCGTAGCAAAAAACAGCTTGTCTTTACAAAGAAACACATGTGTGTTTCTTACTAAAGCTTTCGTGAAATTAATAAACTTTCAAAAGAACGCGATTATCTTTCAAAGTACAGCTTGTACTGAAAAAAGAACACTGATCTCAGTTCTAACAATGCTTTCACACGTAGGAAACTACTGCTTTTCTTTACAAAGAAAGACATGCGCCTTTCTTAATAAAGCTTTTGTGAAATTAATAAACATTCAAAAGACCGCGATTATCTTTCAAAGTAAAGCTTGAACTGAGAAAAGGAACACTGATATCAGTTCTAACAATGCTTTCACACGTATCAAACAACTGCTTGTCTTTACAAAAAACAAATGTGTGTTTCTTAATAATCTTTCATGATATTAATAAACTTTCAACAAAACACGATTATCTTTCAAAGTAAAGCTTGTACTGAGAAAAGGAAGACTGATCTCAGTTCTAAAAATGGTTTCAGACGTAGTAAACAACTGCTTGTCTTTAAAAAAACAAATGTGTGTTTCTTACTTAAGCTTTCGTGAATATAGTAAACTTTCAAAAGAACGCGATTATCTTTCAAAGTAAATCTTGTACTAAGTAAAGGAACACTTATCTCAGTTCTAACAATGCTTTCACACGCAGCAAACAACTGCTTGTCTTTACAAAGTAACACATGTGTGTTTGGTACTGGAGCTTTCTTGAAATTAGTAAACGTTGAAAAGAAGGCAATTATCTATCAAAGTAAAGCTTGTACTGAGAAAAGGAACAGTGATCTCTGTTCTAACAATGCTTTCACACGTAGCAAACAACTGCTTGTCTTTACAAAGAAACACATATATGTTTCTTACTAAAGCTTTCGTGAAATTAATAAACTTTCAAAAAAATGTGATTATCTTTCAAAGTAAAGCTTGTACTGAGAAAAAGAACACTGATCTCAGTTCTCACAATGCTTTCACATGTAGCAAACAACTGCTTGTCTTTACAAAGAAACACATGTGCGTTTCTTAGTAAAGCTTTCATAAAATAAATAAACGTTCTAAAGAATGCGATTATCTTTCAAAGTAAAGCTTGTTCTGAGAAAAGTAAAACACTGATCAGTTCTAACAATGCCCTCACACGTAGCAAACAACTACTTGTCTTTACAAAGAAACACATGTGCGTTTCTTACTAAAGCTTTCTTGAAATTAATAAACTTTCAAAAGAACACTATTGTCTTTCAAAGTAAAGCTTGTACTGAGAAAAGGAACACTGATCGCAGTTCTAACAATGCTTTCACACGTAGCAAACAACTGCTTGTCTTTACACAGAATCACATGTGCCTTGGTACTGGAGCATTCTTGAAATTAGTTAACTGTCAAATGAACGTAATTATCTTTCACAGTAAAGCTTGTACTGAGAAAAGGAACACTGATCTCAGTTCAACAATGCTTCCACACCTAGCAAACAACTGCTTGTCTTTACAAAGAAACACATGTGCGTTTCTTACTAAAGCTTTTGTGAAATTAATAAACTTTCAAAAGAACAGGATTATCTTTCAAATTAAAGATGGTACTGAGAAAAGGAACACTGATCTCAATTCTAACAATGCTTTCACACGTAGCAAACAACTGATGGTCTTTACAAAGAAACACATGTTCGTTTCTTACTAAAGCTTTCTTCAAATTAATAAACTTCCAAAGAACGCTATTGTCTTTCAAATTAAAACTTGTACTGAGAAAAGGAACACTGATCAGAGTTCTAACAATGCTTTCACACGTAGCAAACAACTGCTTGTCTTTACAAAGAAACACATGTGCCTTTGGTACTGGAGCAATCTTGAAATTAGCTAACTTTCAAATGAACGCAATTATCTTTCTTAGTAAAGCTTGTACTGAGAAAAGGAACACTGATCTCTGTTCTAACAATGCTTTCACACGTAGCAAACTACTGCTTGTCTTTACAAAGAAACACATGCGCGTTTCTTACTAAAGCTTTGTGAAATTAATAAACATTCAAAAGACCGCGATTATCTTTCAAAGTAAAGCTTGAACTGAGAAAAGGAACCCTGATCTCAGTTCTAACAATGCTTCCACACGTATAAAACAACTGCATGTCTTTACAAAGAAACACATGTGCGTTTCTTACTAAAGCTTTCTTGAAATTAATAAACTTTCAAAAGAACGCGATTATCTTTCAAAGTAAAGCTTGTACTGAGAAAAGGAACACTGATCGCAGTTCTAACAATGCTTTCACACGTAGCAAACAACTGCTTGTCTTTACACAGAATCACATGTGCCTTGGTACTGGAGCATACTTGAAATTAGTTAACTGTCAAATGAACGTAATTATCTTTCACAGTAAAGCTTGTACTGAGAAAAGGAACACTGATCTCAGTTCTAACAATGCTTCCACACCTAGCAAACAACTGCTTGTGTTTACAAAGAAACACATGTGCGTTTCTTACTAAAGCTTTCGTGAAATTAATAAACTTTCAAAAGAACGCGATTATCTTTCAAAATAAAGCTTGTACTGAGATAAGGAACACTGATCTCAGTTCTAACAATGCATTCACACGTAGCAAACAACTGCTTGTCTTTACAAAGAAACACATGTGCCTTTGGTACTGAATCACTCTTGAAATTAGTTAACTTTCAAATGAACGCAATTATCTTTCTTAGCAAAGCTTGTACTGAGAAAAGGAACACTGATCTCAGTTCTAACAATGCTTTCACACCTAGGAAACAACTGCTTGTCTTTAAAAAGAAACACGTGTGCGTTTCTTCCTAAAGCTTTCGTGAAATTAATAAACTTTCCAAAGATTGCGATTATCTTTAAAAGTAAACTTTTGCTGAGAAAAGGAACAGTGATCTCAGTTCTAACAATGCTTTAAAACGTAGGAAACAACTGATTGCCTTTAAAAAGAAACACATGTGTGTTTGAACTGGAGCTTTCTTGAAATTAGTAAACTTTCAAAAGAACATGATAATCTTCCAAATTAAAGCTTGTACTGAGAAAGGGAACACAGATCTCAGTTCTAACAATGCTTCCACACCTAGCAAACAACTGCTTGTCTTTACAAAGAAACACATGTGCGTTTCTTACTAAAGCTTTCGTGAAATTAATAAACATTCAAAAGAACGCGATTATCTTTCAAAGTAAAGCTTGTACTGAGAAAAGGAACACTGATCTCAGTTCTAACAATGCATTCCCAAGTAGCAAACAATAGCTTGTCTTTACAAGGAAACACAAGTGCGTTTTTTACTAAAGCATTTGTGAAATAATAAACTTTCAAAAGAACGTGAATATCTTTCAAATTAAGGTTAGTACTGAGAAAAGTAACAATAATCTCAGTTCTAACAATGCGTTCACATGTAGCAAACAACTGGTTGTCTTTACAAAGAAACACATGTGCCTTTGGTACTGGATCACTCTTGAAATTAGTTAACTTTCAAATGAACGCAATTATCTTTCTTAGTAAAGATTGTACTGAGAAAAGGAACACTGATCTCAGTTCTAACAATGCTTTCACACCTAGGAAACAACTGCTTGGCTTTAAAACGAAACACATGTGCCTTTCTTCCTAAAGCTTTCGTCAAATTAATAAACTTTCCAAAGAACGCGATTATCTATCAAAGTAAACTTGTGCTGAGAAAAGGAACAGTGATCTCAGTTCTAACAATGCTTTAAAACGTAGGAAACAACTGCTTGCCTTTACAAAGAAACACATGTGCGTTTGGTACTAGAGCTTTCTTGAAATTAATAAACTTTGAAAGAAAGCAATAATCTTTCAAAGTAAAGCTCGTATTGAAAAAAGGAACAATGATCTCAGTTCTAACAATGCTTTCACACGTACCTAACAACTGCATGCCTTTATAAAGAAACACATGTGTGTTTCTTAATAAAGCTTTTGTGAAATTAATAAACATTCAAAAGACCGCGATTATCTTTCAAGGTAAAGCTTGAACTGAGAAAAGGAACACTGATCTCAGTTCTAACAATGCTTTCACACGTATCAAAAAACTGCATGTCTTTACAAAGAAACACATGTGCGTTTTTTACTAAAGCTTTCTTGAAATTAATAAACTTTCAAAAGAACGCTATTGTCTTTCAAAGTAAAGCTTGTACTGAGAAAAGAAACACTGATCGCAGTTCTAACAATGCTTTCACACGTAGCAAACAACTGCTTGTCTTTACAAAGAATCACATGTGCCTTGGTACTGGAGCATTCTTGAAATTAGTTAACTGTCAAATGAACGTAATTATCTTTCATCGTAAAGCTTGTACTGAGAAAAGGAACACTGATCTCAGTTCTAACAATGCTTCCACACCTAGCAAACAACTGCTTGTCTTTACAAAGAAACACATGTACTAAAGCTTTCGTGAAATTAATTAACATTCCAAAGAACGCGATTGTCTTTCAAAGTAAACTTGTGCTGAGAAAAGGAACAGTGATCTCAGTTCTAACAATGCTTTAAAACGTAGAAAACAACTGATTGCCGTTACAAAGAAACACATGTGTGTTTGGACTGGAGCTTTCTTGAAATTGGTAAACTTTCAAAAGAACACGATTATCTTCCAAATTAAAGCTTGTACTGAGAAAGGGAACACTGATCTCAGTTCTAACAATGCTTTCACACTTAGCAAACAACTGCTTGTCTTTACAAAGAAACACATGTGCGTTTCTTACTAAAGCTTTTTTGAAATTAATAAACTTTCAAAAGAACGTGATGATCTTTCAAAGTAAAGCTTGTACTGAGAAAAGAAACACTGATCTCAGTTCTAACAATGCTTTCACATGTAGCAAACAACAGCTTGTTTTTACAAAGAAACAGATGTGCATTTCTTACTAAAGCTTTTTTGAAATTAATAAACTTTCAAAAGAAGGCAATTATCTATCAATATAAAGCTTGTACTGAGAAAAAGAACACTGATCTCAGTTCTAAAAATGCCTTCACACGTAGCAAACAACTGCTTGTCTTTATAAAGAAACACATGTACGTTTCTTACTAAATCTTTCTTAAAATTAATAAACTTTCAAAAGAATGCGATTATCTTTCAAAATAAAGCTTGTACTGAGAAAAGGAACGCTGATTTCAGTTCTAATCATGCTTTCACACTTAGCAAACTACTGCCTGTCTTTATAAAGAAACACATGTACGTTTCTTCCTAAAGGTTTCTTGAAATTAATAAACTTTCAAAAGAACGCGATTATCTTCAAAATTAAAGCTTGTACTGAGAAAGGGAACACTGATCTCAGTTCTAACAATGCTTTCACACATAGCAAACAACTGCTTGTCTTTACAAAGAAATACATGTGCATTTCTTAATAAAGCTTTCGTAAAATTAATAAACTTTCAAAAGAACGACATTACCTTTCAAAGTAAATTTTGTACTTAGAAAAGGAACACTGCTCTCAGGTCTAACAATGCTTTCACACGTAGCAAACAAGTGCTTGCCTTTACAAAGAAACACATGTGCGTTTGGTACTAGAGCTTTCTTGAAATTAATAAACTTTCAAAGAAAGCGATAATCTTTCAAAGTAAAGCTCATACTGAAAAAAGGAACAATGATCTCAGTTCTAACAATGCTTTCACACGTAGCTAACAACTGCATGCCTTTACAAAGAAACACATGTGCGTTTGGTACTGGAGCTTTCTTGAAATTAGTAAACTTTAAAAACACGATTATATTCAAAGTAAAGCTTGTACTGAGAAAAGGAACACTGATCTCAGTTCTAACAATGATTTCACACGTAGCAAACAACTGCTTGTCTTTACAAAGAAACACATGTGCGTTTCTTACTAAAGCTTTCTTCAAATTAATAAACTTCCAAAGAACGCTATTGTCTTTCAAATTACAACTTGTACTGAGAAAAGGAACACTGATCGGAGTTCTAACAATGCTTTCACACGTAGCAAACAACTGCTTGTCTTTACAAAGAAACACATGTGCCTTGGTACTGGAGCACTCTTGAAATTAGTTAACTTTCAAATGAACGCAATTATCTTTCTTAGTAAAGCTTGTACTGAGAAAAGGAACACTGATCTCAGTTCTAACAATGCTTTCACACCTAAGAAACAACTGCTTGTCTTTAAAAAGAAACACATGTGCGTTTCTTACTAAAGCTTTCGTGAAATTAATAAACTTTCCAAAGAACGCGATTATCTTTCAAAGTAAACTTGTGCTGAGAAAAGGAACACTGATCTCAGTTCTAACAATGCTTTAAAACTTAGGAAACAACTGATTGCCTTTACAAAGAAACACATGTGTGTTTGGACTGAAGCTTTCTTGAAATTAGTTAACTTTCAAAAGAACACGATTGTCTTTCAAATTAAAGCTTCTACTAGCAAAGGAAGGCTGATCTCTGTTCTAACAATGCTTTCAGAAGTAGCAAACAACTGCTTGTTTTTACAAAGAAACATATGTACGTTTCTTCCTAAAGGTTTCGTGAAATTAATAAACTTTCAAAGAAAGCGATAATCTTTCAAAGTAAAGCTCGTACTCAGAAAAGGAACAATGATCTCAGTTCTCACAATGCTTTCACACGTAGCAAAAACTGCTTGTCTTTACAAAGCAACACATGTACGTTTCTTCCTAAAGCTTTCGAGAAATTAATAAACTTTCAAAAGAACACGATCATCTTTCGAAGTAAAGCTTGTACTGAGAAAAGGAACACTGATCTCAGTTCTAACAATGCTTTCGCACATAGCAAACAGCTTCTTGGCTTTACCAAGGAACACATGTGCTTTTGGTACTGGAGCTTTCTTTAAATTAGTAAACTTTCAAAAGTACGCAAATATCTTTCAAAGTAATGCTTGTACTGAGAAAGGAACACTGATCTCAGTTCTAACAATGCCCTCACATGTAGCAAACAACTGCTTGTCTTTACAAAGAAACACATGTACGTTTCTTACTAAAGCTTTCTTGAAATTAATAAACTTTCAAAGAACGCGATTATATTTCAAAGTAAAGCTTGTACTGAGAAAAAGAACACTGATCTAAGTCTAACAATGCTTTCACACGTAGCAAACAACTGCTTGTCTTTACAAAGAAACACATGTGCGTTTCTTAATAAAGCTTTAGTGAAATTAATAAACTTTCAAGAGAACGCGATTATCTTTCAAAGTAAAGCTTGTAATGAGAAACGGAACCCTAATCTAAGTTCTAACAATGCTTTCACACGTAGCAAACAGCTTCTTGTCTTTACAAAGGAACACATGTGTGTTTGGTACTGGAGCTTTCTTTAAATAGGTAAACTTTCAAAAGTACGCGAATATCTTTCAAAGTAATGCTTGTACTGAGAAAAGGAACACTGATCTCAGTTCTAACAATGCTTTCACACATAGCAAACAACTGCTTATCTTTACAAAGAAACACATGTGCGTTTCTTACTAAAGCTTTCGTGATTAACAAACTTTCAAAAGAACGTGATTATCTTTCAAAATAAAGCTTGTACTGATAAAAGGAACACTGAAATCAGTTCTAACAATGCTTTCACAAGTAGCAAACAATTGCTTGCCTTTACAAAGAAACACATGTGCGCTTAGTATTAGTGCTTTGTTGAAATAAATAAACTTACAAAAGAACATGATTATCTTTCAAAATAAAGCTTGTACTGAGAAAAGGAACACTGATCTCAGTTCTAACAATGCTTCCACAAGTAGCAAAAAACTGCTTGTCTTTACAAAGAAACACATGTGCATTTGGTACTGCAGCTTTCTTGAAATTAGTAAACTTTCTAAAGAACGCAATTATCTTTCAAAGTAAAGCTTGTTCTGAGAAAAGGAACACTGACCTAAGTTCTAACAATGCTTTCACACATAGCAAACAACTGCCTGTCTTTACAAAGAAACACATGTGTGTTTCTTGCTAAAGCTTTCATGAAATTAATAAACTTTCAAAAGAATGCGATTATCTTTCAAAGTAAAGCTTGTACTGAGAAAAGGAACACTGATATAAGTTCTAACAATGCTTTCACACGTACCAAACAACTTCTTGCCTTTACAAAGAAACACATGTGCGTTTGGTACTGGAGCTTTCTTAATTAGTGAACTTTCAAAAAAAACGTGATTATCTTTCAAAGTAAGGCTTGTACTGAGAAAAGGAACACTGATCTCAGTTCTAACAATGCTTTCACACATAGCAAACAACTGCTTGTCTTTACAAAAAACATATATGCGTTTGGTACTGGAGCTTCCTTGAAATTAGTAAACTTCAAAAGAATGCAATTATCTTTCAAAGTAAAGCTTGTACTGAGAAAAGGAACACTGATCTCAGTTCTAACAATGCTTTCACACGAAGCTAACAACTGCTTGTCTTTACAAAGAAACACATGTGCGTTTCTTACTAGGCTTTTGTGAAATTAATAAACATTCAAAAGAACACGATTATCTGTCAAATTAAAGATTGTACTGAGAAAAGGAACACTGATCTCAATTTTAACAATGCTTTCACACGTAGCAAACAACTGATGGTCTTTACAAAGAAACACATGTGCGTTTCTTACTAAAGCTTTCTTCAAATTAATAAACTTGCAAAGAACGCTATTGTCTTTCAAATTAAAACTTGTACTGAGAAAAGGAACACTGATCGGAGTTCTAACAATGCTTTCACACGTAGCAAACAACTGCTTGTCTTTACAAAGAAACACATATGCCTTTGGTACTGGAGTACCCTTGAAATTAGTTAACTTTCAAATGAACGCAATTATCTTTCTTAGGAAAGCTTGTACTGAGAAAAAAAACACTGATCTCAGTTCTAACAATGCTTTCACACCTAAGAAACAACTGCTTGTCTTTAAAAAGAAACACATGTGCGTTTCTTACAAAAGCTTTCGTGAAATTAATAAACTTTCCAAAGAACGCGATTATCTTTCAAAGTAAACTTGTGCTGAGAAAAGGAACACTGATCTCACTTCTAACAATGCTTTAAAACTTAGGAAACAACTGATTGCCTTTACAAAGAAACACATGTGTGTTTGGAATGAAGCTTTCTTGAAATTAGTAAACTTTCAAAAGAACACGATTGTCTTTCAAATTAAAGCTTGTACTAGCAAAGGAAGGCTGATCTCTGTTCTAACAATGCTTTCAGTAGTAGCAAACAACTGCTTGTTTTTACAAAGAAACACATGTACGTTTCTTCCTAAAGGTTTCGTGAAATTAAAAAACTTTCAAAGGAACGCGATTATCTTTCAAATTAAAGCTTGTACTGAGAAAGGGAACATTGATCTCAGTTCTAACAATGCTTTCAACTTGGCAAACAACTGCTTGTCTTTACAAAGAAACACATGTGTGTTTCTTAATAAAGCTTTCGTGAAATTTATAAACTTTCAAAACAATGCCATTACCTTACAAAGTAAATTTTGTACTAAGAAAAGGAACACTGATCTCAGTTCTAACAATGCTTTCACATGTAGCAAACAACTGCTTGCCTTTACAAAGAAACATATGTGCGTTTGGTACTAGAGCTTTCTTGAAATTAATAAACTTTCAAAGAAAATGATAATCTTTCAAAGTAAAGCTCGTACTCAAAAAAGGAACACTGATCTCAGTTCTAACAATGCTTTCACACGTAGCTAACAACTGCATGCCTTTACAAAGAAACACATGTGCGTTTCTTACTAAAGCTTTCTTGTAATTATTAACTATCAAAAGAACGCGATTATCTTTTAAAGTAAACTTTTACCGAGAAAAGGAACACTGATCTCAGTTCTAACAATGCTTTCACACGTAGCAAAGAACTGCTTGTCTTTACAAAGAAACAAATGTGCGTTTCTTACTAAAGCTTTCGTGAAATTAATAAACTTTAAAAAGTATGCGTTTATCTTTCAAAGTAAAGCTTGTTCTGAGAAAAGGAACACTGATCTCAGTTCTCACAATGCTTTCACACATAGCAAACCACTGCCTGTCTTTACAAAGAAACACATGTGCGTTTGGTATTAGAGCTTTCTTAAAATTAATAAACTTTCAAAGAAAGCTATAATCTTTCAAAGTAAAGCTCATACTGAAAAAAGGAACAATGATCTCAGTTCTAACAATGCATTCACATGTAGCAAACAGCTTCTTTTCTTTACAAAGGAAAACATGTGTGTTTGGTACTGGAGCTTTCTTTAAATTAGTAAACTTTCAAAAGTACACGAATATCTTTCAAAGTAATGCTTGTACTGAGAAAAGGAACACTGATCTCAGTTCTAACAATGCCCTCACATGTAGCAAACAACGGCTTGTCTTTAAAAAGAAACACATGTGCGTTTCTTACTAAAGCTTCTTGAAATTAATAAACTTTCAAAGAACGCGAATATCTATCAAATAAAGCTTGTACTGAGAAAAAGAACACTGATCTCTGTCTAACAATGCTTTCACACGTAGCAAACAACTGCTTGTCTTTACAAAGAAACACATGTGCGTTTCTTACTAAAGCTTTCGTGAAATAAATAAACTTTCAAAAGAAACACATGTGCGTTTTTACTAAAGCTTTCCTGAAATTAGTAAACTTCCAACGAATGCAATTATCTTTCAAAGTAAAGCTTGTACTGAGAAACGGAACACTGATCTCAGTTCTAACAATGCTTTCACATGTAGCAAAAACTGCTTGTCTTTACAAAGCAAAACATGTGCGTTCCTTATTAAAGCTTTCAAGAAATTAATAAACTTTCAAAAGAACACGATCATCTTTCGAAGTAAAGCTTGTACTGAGAAATGGAACACTGATCTCAGTTCTAACAATGCTTTCACATGTAGCAAACAACTGCTTGTCTTTACAAAGAAACACATGTGCGTTTCTTACAAAATCTTTAATGATATTAATAAACTTTCAGAAGAACGTGATTTTCTTTCAAAGTAAAGCTTGTACTGAGAAAAGGAACACATATCTCAGTTCTAACAATTCTTTCACACGTAGCAAACAACTGTTAGTCTTTACAAAGAAACACACGTGCGTTTCTTTTAAAGCTTTCTTGAAAATAATAAACTTTCAAAAGAACGCGATTATCTTTCAAACTAAAGCTTGTACTGAGAAAAGGATCACTGATCTCAGTTCTATCAGTGCTTTCACTTGTAGCAAACAACTGCTTGTCTTTACAAACAAACACATGTGCGTTTCTAACTAAAGCTTTCGTGAAAATAATAAGTTTTCAAAAGAACGCGATTATCTTTCAAAGAAAAGCTTGTACTGAGAAAAGGAACACTGATCTCAGTTCTAACAATTTTTTCACAAGTAGCAAACAACTGTTTGTCTTTACAAAGTAAGACACGTCCGTTTCTTACCAAAGCTTTCTTGAAATTAATAAACTTTCCAATGAACACGATTATCCTTCAAAGTAAAACTTGTACTGAGAAAAGGAACACTGACCTCAGTTCTAAGAATGCTTTCACACATAGCAAACAATTCCTTGGCTTTACAAAGAAACACATGTGCGTTTGGTATTAAAGCTTTCGTGAAATTAATAAACTTTCAAATGAAAGCGATTATCTTTCAAAGTAAAGCTTGTACTGAGAAAAGGAACACTGATCTCAGTTCTAACAATGCTTTCACCCGTAGCAAACAACTGCTTGTCTTTACAAAGAAACACATGTACGTTTCTTACTAAAGCTTTCGTGAAATTAATAAACGGTCAAAAGAAACACATGTGCGTTTCTACTAAAGCTTTATTGAAACTAACAACCTTCCAAAGAATACTATTGTCTTTCAGAGTAAAGCTTGTACTGAGAAAAGGAACACTGATCTCAGTTCTAACAATGGTTTCACACGTAGCAAACAACTGCTTGTCTTTACAAAGAATCATATTTGTGTTTGGTACTAGAGCTTTCTTGAAATTAATAAACTTTCAAAGAAAGCGATTATCTTTCGAAGTAAAGCTTGTACTGAATAAAGGAACACTGATCTCAGTTCTAACAATGCTTTCACACGTAGCAAACAACTACTTTCTTTACAAAGAAACACATGTGCGTTTTTACTAAAGCTTTCATGAAATTAATAAACTTCCGAAGAACGCGATTATCATTCAAGTAAAGCTTGTAGTGAGAAAAGGAACACTGATCTCAGTTCTAACAATGCTTTCACACGTAGCAAACAACTGCTTGTTTTTACATAGAAACATATGTGCGTTCCTTAATAAAGCTTTCATGATATTAATAAACTTTCAAAAGAACGCAATTATCTTTCAAAGTAAAGCTTGTACTGAGAAAAGGAAGACTTATCTCAGTTCTAACAGTGCTTTCACACGTAACAAACTACTTCATGCCTTTACAAAAAACACATGAGTGTTTGGTACTGGAGCTTTCTTTAAATTAGTAAACTTTCAAAAGTACGCGATTATCTTTCAAAGTAATTCTTGTACTGAGAAAAGGAACACTGATTTCAGTTCTAACAATGCTTTCACACGTGGCAAACAACTGCTTGTCTTTACGTAGAAAAACATGTGCGTTTGGTACTAGAGCTTTCTTGAAATTAATAACTTTCAAAGAAAGCGATTATCTTTCAAAGTAAAGCTTGTACTGAAAAAAAGGAACACTGATCTCAGTTCTAACAATGCTTTCACACGTAGCAAACAACTGCTTGTCTTTACAAAGAAACACATGTGCGATTCCTACTAAAGCTTTCGCGAAATTAATAAACATCCAAAGAACGCGATTATCTTTCAAAGTAAAGCTTGTACTGAAAAAAAGGACACTGATCTCACTTCTAACAATGCTTTTACACGTAGCACACAACTTCTTGCCCTTACAAAAAAACACATGTGCGTTTGGTACTGGAGCTTTCTTTAAATTAGTAAACTTTCAAAAGTACGCGATTATCTTTCAAAGTAATGTTTGTCCTGAGAAAAGGAACACTGATCTCAGTTCTAACAATGCCTTCACACATAGCAAAAAACTGTTTGTCTTTACAAAGTAACACATGTGTGTTTCTTACTAAAGCTTTCGTGAAATTAATAAACTTTCAAAAGAAACACATGTGCGTTTGGTACTAAAGCTGTTGTTAAATTAATAAACTTTCAAAAGAACGCGATTATCTTTCAAAGTAATTCTTGTACTGAGAAAAGGAACACTGATTTCAGTTCTAACAATGCTTTCACACGTGGCAAACAACTGCTTGTCTTTACGTAGAAAAACATGTGCGTTTGGTACTAGAGCTTTCTTGAAATTAATAACTTTCAAAGAAAGCAATTATCTTTCAAAGTAAAGCTTGTACTGAAAAAAAGGAACACTGATCTCAGTTCTAACAATGGTTTCACACGTAGCAAACAACTGCTTGTCTTTACAAAGAAACACATGTGCGATTCCTACTAAAGCTTTCGCGAAATTAATAAACATCCAAAGAACGCGATTATCTTTCAAAGTAAAGCTTGTACTGAAAAAAAGGACACTGATCTCACTTCTAACAATGCTTTTACACGTAGCACACAACTTCTTGCCCTTACAAAAAAACACATGTGCGTTTGGTACTGGAGCTTTCTTTAAATTAGTAAACTTTCAAAAGTACGCGATTATCTTTCAAAGTAATGTTTGTCCTGAGAAAAGGAACACTGATCTCAGTTCTAACAATGCCTTCACACATAGCAAAAAACTGTTTGTCTTTACAAAGTAACACATGTGTGTTTCTTACTAAAGCTTTCGTGAAATTAATAAACTTTCAAAAGAAACACATGTGCGTTTGGTACTAAAGCTGTTGTTAAATTAATAAACTTTCAAAAGAACGCGATTATCTTTCAAAGTAAAGCATGTACTGAGAAAAGGAACACTGATCTCAGTTCTAACAATGCTTTCACATGTAGCAAACAACTGCTTGTCTTTACAAACAAACACATGTGTGTTTGGTACTAAAGCTTTTGTTAAATTAATAAACTTCCACAGAACGCGATTATCTTTCAAAGTAAAGCTTGTATTGATCTCAGTTCTAACAATGTTTTCACACGTAGCAAACAACTGCTTGTCTTTACAAAGAAACACATGTGTGTTTGGTAGTGGAGCTTTCTTTAAATTAGTAAACTTTCAAAAAAACGCAATTATCTTTCAAAGTAAGGCATTTACAGAGAAAAGGAACACTGGTCTCAGTTCTATCAATGCTTTCACACGTAGCAAACAACTGCTTGTCTTTACAAAAACACATGTGCGCTTGGTACTGGAGCTATCTTGAAATTAGTAAACTTTCAAAAGACCGCAATTATCATTCAAAGTAAAACTTGTACTTAGAAAAGGAACACTGATCTCCGTTCTAACAATGCTTTTGCACATAGCAAACAATTGCTTGTCTTTACAAAGAAACACATGTGCGTTTGGTACTAAAGCTTTCCCGAAATTTAAAAACTTTCAAAAGAACGCGATTATATTTCAAAGTAAAATTGTACTGAGAAAAGGAACACTGGTCTCAGTTTTAACAATGCTTTCACACGTATCAAACAACTGCTTGTCTTTTCAAAGAAACACATGTGCATTGGGTACTAAAGCTTTTGTTAAATTAATAAACTTTCAAATAACGTGATTATCTTTCAAAGTAAAGCTTGTATTGAGAAAAGAAACACATATCTCAGTTCTAACTATTCTTTTACACGTAGCAAACAACTGTTAGTCTTTACAAAGAAACACATGTGCGTTTCCTTTAAAGCACTTGAAATTAATAAACTTTCAAAAGAACGCGATTATCTTTCAAACTAAAGCTTCTACTGACAAAAGGATCACTGATCTCAGTTCTAACAATGCTTTCACACGTAGCAAACAACTGCTTGTCTTTACAAACAAACACATGTACGTTTCTTACTAAAGCTTTCGTGAAAAAAATAAGTTTTCAAATGAAGGCGATTATCTTTCAAAGTAAAGCTTCTACTGAGAAAAGGAACACTGATCTCAGTTCTAACAATTTTTTCACAAGTAGCAAACAACTGTTTGTCTTTACAAAGAAAGACATGTGTGTTTCTTACTAAAGCTTTCATGAAATTAATAAACTTTCAAATGAACGCGATTATCCTTCAAAGTAAAACTTGTACTGAGAAAAGGAACACTGACCTCAGTTCTAACAATGCTTTCACACATAGCAAACTATTCCTTGTCTTTACAATGAAACACATGTGCGTTTGGTAGTAAAGCTTTCGTGAAATTAATAAACTTTCAAATGAAAGCGATTATCTTTCAAAGTAAAGTTTGTACTGAGAAAAGGAACACTGATCTCAGTTCTAACAATGCTTTCACCCGTAGCAAACAACTGCTTGTCTTTACAAAGAAACACATGTGTGTTTCTTAATAAGCTTTCGTGAAATTAATGAACTTTCAAAAGAAACACATGTGCGTTCTACTAAAGCTTTCTTGAAATTAATAAACTTCCAAAGAATACTATTATCTTTCAAAGTAAAACTTGTACTGAGATAAGGAACACTGATCTCAGTTCTAACAATGCTTTCACACGTAGCAAACAACTGCTTGTCTTTACAAAGAATCATATGTGCGTTTGGTACTAGAGCTTTCTTGAAATTAATAAACTTTCAAAGAAAGCGATTATCTTTCAAAGTAAAGCTTGTACTGAATAAAGGAACACTGATCTCAGTTATAACAATGCTTTCACACGTAGCAAACAACTGCTTGTCTTTACAAAGAAACACATATGCGTTTCCTACTAAAGCTTTCATGAAATTAATAAACTTCCAAAGAATGCGATTATCTTTCAAGTATAGCTTGTACTGAGAAAAAGAACACTGATCTCAGTTCTAACAATGCTTTCACATGTAGCAAACAACTGCTTGTTTTTTCATAGAAACACATGTGCGTTTCTTACTAAAGCTTTCATGATATTAATAAACTTTCAAAAGAACGCAATTATCTTTCAAAGTAAAGCCTGTACTGAGAAAAGGAAGACTGATCTCAGTTCGAACGATGCTTTCACACGTAACAAACTACTTCTTGCCTTTACAAAGAAACACATGTGTGTTTGGTACTGGAGCTTTCTTGAAATTAGTAAACTTTCAAAAGTACGCGATTATCTTTCAATGTAATGCTTGTACTGAGAAAAGGAACAATGATCTCAGTTCTAACAATGCTTTCACACGTAGCAAACAACCGCTTGTCTTTACAAAGAAACACATGTGTGTTACTTACTAAAGCTTCATGAAATTTATAAACTTTCAAAAGAAACACATGTGCGTTTCTACTAAAGCTTTCTTGAAATTAATAAACTTTCAAAAGAATGCTATTATCATTCAAAGTAAAGCTTGTTCTGAGAAACGGCACACTGACCTCAAGTCTAACAATGCTTTCACACGTAGCAAACAACGGCTTGCCTTTACAAAGTAACACATGTGCGTTTCTTACTAAAGTTTTCGTGAAATTAATAAACATTCAAAAGAACGCGATTATCTTTCAAAGTAAAGCTTGTACTGAGAAAAGGAAGACTGATCCCTGTACTAACAATACCTTCACACATAGCAAACAACTGCTTGCCTTTACAAAGAAACACGTGTGTTTGGTACTGGATCTTCGTGAAAGTAATAAACTTTCAAAAGAACAAAATTATCTTTCAAAGTAAAGCTTGTACTGAGAAAATGAACACTGATCTCAGTTCTAACAATGCTTTCACACGAAGGAAACAACTGCTTGTCTTTACAAAGTAACACGTGCGTTTCTTATTAAAGCTTTCGAGAAATTAATAAACTTTCAAAAGAACGCGATTATCTTTCAAAGCAAAGCTTGTACTGAGAAAAGGAACAATGAATCCGTTCTTACAACGCTTTCACACGTAGCAAACAACTGCTTCCTTTACAAAGAAACACATGTGCGTTTGATACTGGAGTATTCTTGAAATTAGTAAACTTTCAAAAGAACGCACTTATCTTTCAAAGTAAAACTTGTACTGAGAAAAGAAACACTGATCTCAGTTCTAACAATGCTTTCACACATAGCAAAAAACTGCCTCTCTTTAAAAAGAAACACAGGTGCTTTTGGTACAAAAGATTTCGTGAAATTAATATACTTTCAAAAGAACGCGATTATCTTTAAAAGTAAAGCTTGTACTGAGAAAAGGAACACTGATCTCAGTTCTAACAATGCTTTCACACGTAGCAAACAACTGCGTGACTTTACAAAGAAAAACATGTACGTTCGGTACTGGAGCTTTCATGAAATTAGTCACCTCTGAAAAGAACACGATTATCTTTCAAGGTAAAGCTTGTACTGAGAAATGGAACACTGATCTCAGTTCTAACAATGCTTTCATACGGAGCCAACAACTGATTGTCTTTACAAAGAAACACATGTGCGTTTCTCACTAAATTTTCTTGAAATTAATAAACTTTCAAAAGTACATGATTATCTTTCAAAGTAAAACTTGTACTGAATAAAGGAACACTGATCCCAGTTCTAACAATTCTTTCACACTTAGCAAACAACTGCTTGTCTTTACAAAGAAACACATGTGCGTTTCTTACTAAAGCTCTGGTGAAATTAATAAACTTTCAAAAGAACGCGATTATCTTTTAAAGTAAAGCTTGTACTGAGAAAAGGAACTCTGATTTCAGATCTAACAATGCTTTCACATGTAGAAAACAACTACTTGTCCTTACAAAGAAACACATGTGCGTTTCTTACTAAAGCTTTCATGAAATTAATAAACTTTCAAAAGAACGCGATTATCTTTCAAAGTAAAGCTTGTACTGAGAAAAGGAACAATGATCTCAGTTCTAACAATGCTTTCACATGAAGCAAACAACTGCTTGCCTTTCCAAAGTAACACATTTGCGTTTGGTACTGGAGCTTTATTGAAAGTAGTAAACTTTCAAAAGAACGCGATTATCTTTCAAAGTAGAGCTTGTACTGAAAAAAGGAACAATGATCTCAGTTCTAACAATGCTTTCACATGAAGCAAACAACTGCTTGCCTTTCCAAAGTAACACATTTGCGTTTGGTACTGGAGCTTTATTGAAAGTAGTAAACTTTCAAAAGAACGCGATTATCTTTCAAAGTAGAGCTTGTACTGAGAAAAGGAACACTGACCTCAGTTCTAACAATG
Organism: Chionomys nivalis; assembly: GCF_950005125.1. NCBI lineage: Eukaryota > Metazoa > Chordata > Mammalia > Rodentia > Cricetidae > Chionomys > Chionomys nivalis. The sequence goes on from NC_080109.1 coordinate 53,122,852, forward strand.
CTTTCACACATAGCAAACTATTCCTTGTCTTTACAATGAAACACATGTGCGTTTGGTATTAAAGCTTTCGTGAAATTAATAAACTTTCAAATGAAAGCGATTATCTTTCAAAGTTAAGCTTGCACTGAGAAAAGGAAGACTGATCTCAGTTCTAACAATGCTTTCACCCGTAGCAAACAACTGCTTGTCTTTACAAAGAAACACATGTGCGTTTCTTACTAAAGATTTCGTGAAATTAATAAACTTTCAAAAGAAACACATGTGCGTTCTACTAAAGCGTTCTTGAAATTAATAAACTTCCAAAGAATACTATTATCTTTCAAAGTAAATCTTGTACTGAGAAAAGGAACACTGATCTCAGTTCTAACAATGCTTTCACACGTAGCAAACAACTGCTTGTCTTTACAAAGAATCATATGTGCGTTTGGTACTAGAGCTTTCTTGAAATTAATAACCTTTCAAAGAAAGAGATTATCTTTCAAAGTAAAGCTTGTACTTAATAAAGGAACACTGATCTCAGTTATAACAATGCTTTCACACGTAGCAAACAACTGCTTCTCTTTACAAAGAAACACATGTGCGTTTCCTACTAAAGCTTTCATGAAATTAATAAACTTCCAAAGAACGCGATTATCTTTCAAGTAAAGCTTGTACTGAGAAAAGGAACACTGATCTCAGTTCTAACAATGCTTTCACACGTAGCAAACAACTGCTTGTTTTTACATAGAAACACATGTGCGTTTCTTACTAAAGCTTTCATGATATTAATAAACTTTCAAAAGAACGCAATTATCTTTCAAAGTAAAGCCTGTACTGAGAAAAGGAAGACTGATCTCAGTTCGAACGATGCTTTCACACGTAACAAACTACTTCTTGCCTTTACAAAGAAACACATGTGTGTTTGGTACTGGAGCTTTCTTGAAATTAGTAAACTTTCAAAAGTACGCGATTATCTTTCAATGTAATGCTTGTACTGAGAAAAGGAACAATGATCTCAGTTCTAACAATGCTTTCACACGTAGCAAACAACCGCTTGTCTTTACAAAGAAACACATGTGTGTTACTTACTAAAGCTTCATGAAATTTATAAACTTTCAAAAGAAACACATGTGCGTTTCTACTAAAGCTTTCTTGAAATTAATAAACTTTCAAAAGAATGCTATTATCATTCAAAGTAAAGCTTGTTCTGAGAAACGGCACACTGACCTCCAGTCTAACAATGCTTTCACACGTAGCAAACAACGGCTTGCCTTTACAAAGAAACACATGTGCGTTTCTTACTAAAGTTTTCGTGAAATTAATAAACATTCAAAAGAACGCGATTATCTTTCAAAGTAAAGCTTGTACTGAGAAAAGGAAGACTGATCCCTGTACTAACAATACCTTCACACATAGCAAACAACTGCTTGCCTTTACAAAGAAACACGTGTGTTTGGTACTGGATCTTCGTGAAAGTAATAAACTTTCAAAAGAACAAAATTATCTTTCAAAGTAAAGCTTGTACTGAGAAAATGAACACTGATCTCAGTTCTAACAATGCTTTCACACGAAGGAAACAACTGCTTGTCTTTACAAAGTAACACGTGCGTTTCTTATTAAAGCTTTCGAGAAATTAATAAACTTTCAAAAGAACGCGATTATCTTTCAAAGCAAAGCTTGTACTGAGAAAAGGAACAATGAATCAGTTCTTACAACGCTTTCACACGTAGCAAACAACTGCTTCCTTTACAAAGAAACACATGTGCGTTTGATACTGGAGTATTCTTGAAATTAGTAAACTTTCAAAAGAACGCACTTATCTTTCAAAGTAAAACTTGTACTGAGAAAAGAAACACTGATCTCAGTTCTAACAATGCTTTCACACATAGCAAAAAACTGCCTCTCTTTACAAAGAAACACAGGTGCTTTTGGTACAAAAGATTTCGTGAAATTAATATACTTTCAAAAGAACGCGATTATCTTTAAAAGTAAAGCTTGCACTGAGAAAAGGAACACTGATCTCAGTTCTAACAATGCTTTCACACGTAGCAAACAACTGCGTGACTTTACAAAGAAAACATGTACGTTCGGTACTGGAGCTTTCATGAAATTAGTCACCTCTGAAAAGAACACGATTATCTTTCAAGGTAAAGCTTGTACTGAGAAATGGAACACTGATCTCAGTTCTAACAATGCTTTCATACGGAGCCAACAACTGATTGTCTTTACAAAGAAACACATGTGCGTTTCTCACTAAATTTTCTTGAAATTAATAAACTTTCAAAAGTACATGATTATCTTTCAAAGTAAAACTTTTACTGAATAAAGGAACACTGATCCCAGTTCTAACAATTCTTTCACACTTAGCAAACAACTGCTTGTCTTTACAAAGAAACACATGTGCGTTTCTTACTAAAGCTCTGGTGAAATTAATAAACTTTCAAAAGAACGCGATTATCTTTTAAAGTAAAGCTTGTACTGAGAAAAGGAACTCTGATTTCAGATCTAACAATGCTTTCACATGTAGAAAACAACTACTTGTCCTTACAAAGAAACACATGTGCGTTTCTTACTAAAGCTTTCATGAAATTAATAAACTTTCAAAAGAACGCGATTATCTTTCAAAGTAAAGCTTGTACTGAGAAAAGGAACAATGATCTCAGTTCTAACAATGCTTTCACATGAAGCAAACAACTGCTTGCCTTTCCAAAGTAACACATTTGCGTTTGGTACTGGAGCTTTATTGAAAGTAGTAAACTTTCAAAAGAACGCGATTATCTTTCAAAGTAGAGCTTGTACTGAAAAAAGGAACAATGATCTCAGTTCTAACAATGCTTTCACATGAAGCAAACAACTGCTTGCCTTTCCAAAGTAACACATTTGCGTTTGGTACTGGAGCTTTATTGAAAGTAGTAAACTTTCAAAAGAACGCGATTATCTTTCAAAGTAGAGCTTGTACTGAGAAAAGGAACACTGACCTCAGTTCTAACAATGCTTTCACACATAGCAAACTATTCCTTGTCTTTACAATGAAACACATGTGCGTTTGGTATTAAAGCTTTCGTGAAATTAATAAACTTTCAAATGAAAGCGATTATCTTTCAAAGTTAAGCTTGCACTGAGAAAAGGAAGACTGATCTCAGTTCTAACAATGCTTTCACCCGTAGCAAACAACTGCTTGTCTTTACAAAGAAACACATGTGCGTTTCTTACTAAAGATTTCGTGAAATTAATAAACTTTCAAAAGAAACACATGTGCGTTCTACTAAAGCGTTCTTGAAATTAATAAACTTCCAAAGAATACTATTATCTTTCAAAGTAAATCTTGTACTGAGAAAAGGAACACTGATCTCAGTTCTAACAATGCTTTCACACGTAGCAAACAACTGCTTGTCTTTACAAAGAATCATATGTGCGTTTGGTACTAGAGCTTTCTTGAAATTAATAACCTTTCAAAGAAAGAGATTATCTTTCAAAGTAAAGCTTGTACTTAATAAAGGAACACTGATCTCAGTTATAACAATGCTTTCACACGTAGCAAACAACTGCTTCTCTTTACAAAGAAACACATGTGCGTTTCCTACTAAAGCTTTCATGAAATTAATAAACTTCCAAAGAACGCGATTATCTTTCAAGTAAAGCTTGTACTGAGAAAAGGAACACTGATCTCAGTTCTAACAATGCTTTCACACGTAGCAAACATCTGCTTGTTTTTACATAGAAACACATGTGCGTTTCTTACTAAAGCTTTCATGATATTAATAAACTTTCAAAATAACGCAATTATCTTTCAAACTAAAGATTGTACTGAGAAAAGGAAGACTGATCTTAGTTCTAACGATGCTTTCACACGTAACAAACTACTACTTGCCTTTACAAAGAAACACATGTGTGTTTGGTACTGGAGCTTTTTTTAAATTAGTAAACTTTCAAAAGTACACGAATATCTTTCAAAGTAATGCTTGTACTGAGAAAAGGAACACTGATCTCAGTTCTAACGATGCTTTCACACGTAGCAAACAACCGCTTGTCTTTACAAAGAAACACATGTGCGTTACTTACTAAAGCTTTCATGAAATTTATAAACTTTCAAAAGAAACACATGTGCGTTTCAAGTAAAGCTTTCTTGAAATTAATAAACTTTCCAAAGAATGCTATTATCTTTCAAAGTAAAGCTTGTTCTGAGAAACGGCACACGGATCTCAGTTCTAACAATGCTTTCATACGGAGCCAACAACTGATTGTCTTTACAAAGAAACACATGTGCGTTTCTTACTAAAGTTTTCGTGAAATTAATAAACATTCAAAAGAACGCGATTATCTTTCAAAGTAAAGCTTACACTGAGAAAAGGAAGACTCATCTCTGTTCTAACAATGCTTTCACACATAGCAAACAACTGCTTGCCTTTACAAAGAAACACGTGTGTTTGGTACCGGATCTTCGTGAAACTAATAAACTTTCAAAAGAACAAAATTTTCTTTCAACGTAAAGCTTGTACTGAGAAAATGAACACTGATCTCAGTTCTAACAATGCTTTCACACGAAGGAAACAACTGCTTGTCTTTACAAAGTAACACATGTGCGTTTGATACTGGAGTATTCTTGAAATTAGTAAACTTTCAAAAGAACGCACTTATCTTTCAAAGGAAAACTTGTACTGAGAAAAGGAAGACTGATCTGAGTTCTAACAATGCTTTCACACATATCAAAAAACTGCTTCTCTTTACAAAGAAACACAATTCTGTTGGTACAAAAGATTTCGTGAAATTAATAAATTTTCAAAGAACGCGATTATCTTTAAAAGTAAAGCTTGTACTGAGAAAAGGAACACTGATCTCAGTTCTCACAATGCTTTCACACGTAGCAAACAACTGCGTGACTTTACAAAGAAACACATGTACGTTCGGTACTGGAGCTTTCTTGAAATTAGTCACCTTTGAAAAGAACACGATTATCTTTCAAAGTAAAGCTTGTACTGAGAAATGGAACACTGATCTCAGTTCTAACAATGCTTTCATACGTAGCCAACAACTGCTTGTCTTTACAAAGAAACACATGTGCGTTTCTTACTAAAGCTCAGGTGAAATTAATAAACTTTCAAAAAACGCGATTATCTTTTAAAGAAAACCTTGTACTGAGAAAAGGAAGACTGATCTCAGTTCTAACAATGCTTTCACATGAAGCAAACAACTGCTTGCCTTTACAAAGAAACACATGTGCGTTTGGTACTGGAGCTTTATTGAAATTAGTAAACTTTCAAAACAACGCAATTATCTTTCAAAGTAAAGCTTGTACTGAGAAAAGGAACTCTGATTTCAGATCTAACAATGCTTTCACATGTAGAAAACAACTGCTTGTCCTTACAAAGAAACACATGTGCGTTTCTTACTAAAGATTTCGTGAAATTAATAAACTTTCAAAAGAACGTGATTATCTTTCACAGTAAGGCTTGTACTGAGAAAAGGAACACTGATCTCAGTTCTAACAATGCTTTCACAAATACCAAAAAACTGCTTGTCTTTAAAAAGAAACACTTGTACGTTTCTTACTAAAGCTTTCATGAAATTAATAAACTTTCAAAAGAAAGCGATTATCGTTCAAACTAAAGCTTGTACTGAGAAAAGAACACTGATCTCAGTTCTAACAATGCTTTCACACTTAGCAAAGAACTACTTGTTTTTACAAAGAAACACATGTGCGTTTCTTACTAAAGCTCTGGTGAAATTAATAAACTTTCAAAAGAACGCGATTATCTTTCAAAGTAAAGCTTGAACTGAGAAAAGGAACAATGATCTCAGTTCTAACAATGCTTTCACATGAAGCAAACAACTGCTTGCCTTTCCAAAGTAACACATTTGCGTTTGGTACTGGAGCTTTATTGAAAGTAGTAAACTTTCAAAAGAACGCGATTATCTTTCAAAGTAAAGCTTGTACTGAGAAAAGGAAGACTGATCTCAGTTCTAACAATGCTTTTACTTGTAGCAAAAACTGCTTGTCTTTACAAAGTAACACATGTCCGTTTCTTATTAAACCTTCGAGAAATTAGTAAACATTCAAAAGAACGCGATTATGGTTCAATGTAAAGCTTGTACTGAGAAAAGGAAGACTGATCTCAGTTCTAACAATGCTTTCACTAGTAGCAAAAACTGCTTGTCTTTACAAAGTAACACATGTGCGTTTCTTATTAAAGCTTCGAGAAATTAATAAACTTTCAAAGAACGCAATTATCTTTCAAAGTAAAGCTTGTACTGAGAAAAGGAACACTGATCTCATTTCTCACAATGCTTTCACACGTAACACACGACTGCTTGACTTTACAAAGAAATACATGTACATTTGGTACTGGAGCTTTTTGAAATTAGTCAACTTTGAAAAGAACACGATTAATTTTCAAAGTAAAGCTTGTACTGAGAAAAGTAACACTGATCTCAGTTCTAACAATGCTTTCACACGTAGCCAACAACTGATTGTATTTACAAAGAAACACATGTGCGTTTCTTACTAAAGCTTTCGTGAAATTAATCAACTTTCAAAAGAACGCAATTATCTTTCAAAGTAAAGGTTGTACTGAGAAAAGGAACACTGATCTCAGTTCTAACAATGCTTTCAAACATAGCAAACAACTGCTTGTCTTTACAAAGAAACACATGGGCGTTTCTTTCTAAAGCTTTCGTGAAATTAATAAACTTTCAAAGAACGCGATTATCTTTCAAAGTAAAGCTTGTACTGAGAAAAGGAACACTGATCTCAGTTCTAACAATGCTTTCACACATAGCAATTAACTGCTTGTCTTTTCAAAGCAACACATGTGCATTTCTTATTAAAGCTTTCGTGAAATTAATAAACTTTCAAAGAACGCGATTATCTTTCAAAGTAAATCTTGTACTGAGAAAAGGAACACTGATCTCAGTTCTAACAATGCTTTCACATGAAGCAAACCACTGCATTCCTCTACAAAGGAACACATTTGCGTTTGGTACTGGAGCTTTCTTGAAATTAGTAAACTTACAAAAGAACGCGATTATCTTTCAAAGTAAAGCTTGTACTGAGAAAAGGAAGACTGATCTCTGTTCTAAGAATGCTTTCACACGTAGCAAAACTGCTTGTCTTTTCAAAGTAACACATGTGCATTTCTTATTAAAGCTTTCGAAAAGTTAATAAACTTTCAAAAGAACGTGATTATCTCTCAAAGTAAAGCTTGTACAGAGAAAAGGAACACTGATCTCTCTTCTAAAAACGCTATTACATGTACCAAACAACAGCTTGTCTATACAAAGAAACATGTGCGTTTCTTACTAAAGCCTTCCTTAAATTAATATACTTTCAAAAGAATGTGAATATCTTTCAATGGAAAGCTTGTACAGAGTCAAGGAACAATGATCTCAATTTTAACAATACTATCACATGTACCAGACAACAGCTTGTCTATACAAAGAAACATGTGCTTTTCTTACTGAAGCTTTCCTTAAATTATTAAACTTTCAAAAGAACGGGATTATCTCTCAAATTAAATCTTGTACAGAGAAAAGGATCATTGATCTCAGTTCTAACAATACTTTGACACGTCCAAGCAAGTGCTTGTATTTAGAAAGAAACACATGTGTGTTACTGAAGAAAACTTTCCTTAAATAAATCAACTTTCTAAAGAACATGATCATCTTTCAAAGTAAAGCTTGTACAGAGAAAAGGAACACTGATCTCTGTTCTCACAATGCTTGGACACGTGCCAAAAAACTGAATTTCTTTAGAAAGAAACACATGTGCGTTTCTTATTAAGCTTGCATTAAATTAATAAACTTTCGAAAGAATGGGGTTATCTTTCAAAGTAAAGGTTGTACAGAGAAAAGTAACACTGATCTCAGTTCTAACAATGCTTTGACATGTGCCAAACAACTGCTTGTCTTTAGAAAGTAACACATGTGCGTTTCTTAAGAAAGCTTTCCTTAAATTAATATACTTTCAAAAGAACGTGATTATCTTTCAAAGTACAGTTTATACAGAGAAAAGGAACACTGATCTCAGTTCTAACAATGCGATTACACGTACCTAACACCAGCTTGTCTATACAAAGAAAACATGTGTGTTTCTTACTAAAGCTCTAATTAAATCAATATATTTTCAAAAGAACTTGATTATCTTTCAAAGTAAAGCTTGTACTGAGAAAAGGAACACTGATCTAAGTTCTAAAAATACTATCACACGTACCAAACAACTTCTTGTTTATACAAAGAAACACATGTGTGTTTCTTAATAAGCTTTCTTTAAATTAATAAACTTTCCAAAGAACGTGATTTCTTTCAAAGTAAATCTTGTACAGAGAAAAGGAACAATGAACTCAATTATAACAATACTATCACAGGTACCAAACAACAGCTTGTCTATCCAAAGAAACATGTGCTTTTCTTACTGAAGCTTTCCCTAAATTAATAAACTTTCAAAAGAACGGGATTATCTCTCAAATTAAATCTTGTACAGAGAAAAGGATCATTGATCTCAGTTCTAACAATGCTTTGACACGTGCCAAACAACTGCTTGTATGTAGAAAGAAACACATGTGCATTTCTTACGAAAACTATCTAAAGAACATGATCATCTCCCAAATAAAGCTTTTAAAAAGAAAAGGAACACCGGGCGGTGGTGGCGCACGCCTTTAATCCCAGCACTCGGGAGGCAGAGGCAGGCGGATCTCTGGGAGTTCGAGGCCAGCCTGGTCGACAAGAGCTAGTTCCAGGACAGGCTCCAAAGCTACAGAGAAACCCTGTCTTGAAAAACTTAAAAAACAAAAAAATAAAAAAAAAAAGAAAAGGAACCCTGATCTCAGTTCTAACAATGCTATTACACGTAAGAAACAACAGTTTATCTCTACAAAGAAACATGTGCGTTTCTTACTAAAGCTTTCCTTAAATTAATATACTTTCAAAAGAACATGGTTATCTTTCAAAGTAAAGCTTGTACAGAGAAAAGTAACACTGATCTCACTTCTAAAAACCTTTGACACGTACCGAGCAACTGCTTGTCTTTAGAAAAAAACACATATGAGTTTCTTTCTAAAGCTTTCCTTAAATTAATAATCTTTCAAAGAATGTGATTATCTTTCAAAGGAAAGCTTGTACAGAGAAATGCAACACTGATCTCAGTTCTAACAATACTATCACAGGTAATAAAACATCAGCTTGTCTATACAAAGAAACATGTACATTTCTTACTAAAGCTTTCCTTTAATTAATAAACTTTCAAAAGAATGTGATTATCTCTCAAATTAAAGCTTGGACAGAGAAAAGGATCATTGAAATCAGTTGTAACAATGCTTTGACATGTGCCAAACAACTGCTTGTCTTTAGAAAGAAACACATGTGCGTTTCTTACGAAAGCTTTCCTTAAATTAATAAACTTTCTAAAGAACGTGATCATCTTCCAAAGTAAAGCTTGTAAAAAGAAATGGAACACTGATCTCAGTTCTAACAATGCTTTTACATGTGCCACACAATGGCTTTTGTTTGGAAAGAAACACTTGAGCAATTCTTACTAAAGCTTTCCTTAAATTAATAAACTTTCAAAAGTACATGATTATCTTTAAAAGTAAAGCATGTAAAGAGAAAAGTAACACTGATGTCTGATCTACAATGCTTTTACACGGGCCAAATTACTGAATGTCTTATTAAGAAACACATGTGCGTTTCTTACTAAAGCTATCCTTAAATTAATCAACTTTCAAAAGAACGTGATAACCTTTCAAAGTAAAGCTTGTACAGAGAAAAGTAACACTGCTCTCATTTCAAACAATGCTTTCACAAGTAATGAAAAACTGCTTGTCTTTACAAGGAAACACATGTGTTTTTCTTATTAAAGCTTTCCTTAAATTAATAAACTTTCAAAAGAACGTGATTATCTTTCAAAGTAAAACTTGTACAGAGAAAATGATCATTGATCTCAGTTCTAACACTGCTTTGACACGTGCCAAACTACTGCTTTTCTTTAGAAAGAAACACATGTGTGTTTCTTAAGAAAGCTCCTTAAATTAATAAACTTTCAAAGAACATGATTATCTTTCAAAGTAAAAATTGTACAGAGAATAGTAACACTGATCTCTGTTCTAAGAATGCTTTGCCACGTGCCAAACAACTGAATTTCTTTAGAAAGAAACACATGTGCGTTTCTTACTAAAGCTTTCCTTAAATTAATAAACTTTCAAAAGAACATGATTTCTTTCAAAGTAAAGCTTTTACAGACAAAAGGAACACTGATCTCAGTTCAAACAGTGCTTTGACACGTGCCAAAAAACTGCTTGACTTTTGAAAGAAACACATGTGTGTTTCTTACTAAACCTTTCCTTAAATTAATAAACTTTCAAAAGAACATGATTTTTTCAAAGTAAAGCTTGTACAGAGAAAAGGAACACTGATCTCAGTTCAAACGGTGCTTTGACACGTGCCAAAAAACTGCTTGTCTTTTGAAAGAAACACATGGGCGTTTCTTAGGAAAGCTTTCCTTAAATTAATAAATTTTCAATGAACATGATTATCTTTCAAAGTAATACTTGTACAGAGAAAAGGATCATTGATCTCAGTTCTAAAAATGCTTTGACACGTGCCAAACAGCTGCTTGTCTTTTGAAAGAAACACATGTGTGTTTCTTACGAAAGGTTTCCTTAAATTAATAAACTTTCAAAAGAACGTGATCATCTACCAAATTAAAGCATGTAAAGAGAAAAGGAACACTGATCTCAGTTCTAACAATGCTTTCACACGTGCCACACAACTGCTTGCGTTCTGAAAGAAACATATGAGCGATTCTTACTAAAGCTTTCCTTACATTAATAAACTTTCAAAAGAACATGATTATCTTTAAAAGTAAAGCTTGTACAGAGTAAAGGAACACTGATCTCTGTTCTAAAAATGCTACAACACGTACCAAACAACAGCTTGTCTATACAAAGAAACATGTGCGTTTCTTACTAAAGCCGTCCTTAAATTAATATACTTTCAAAAGAATGTGAATATCTTTCAATGGAAAGCTTGTACAGAGTCAAGGAACAATGATCTCAATTTTAACAATACTATCACATGTACCAGACAACAGCTTGTCTATACAAAGAAACATGTGCTTTTCTTACTGAAGCTTTCCTTAAATTATTAAACTTTCAAAAGAACGGGATTATCTCTCAAATTCAATCTTGTACAGAGAAAAGGATCATTGATCTCAGTTCTAACAATACTTTGACACGTCCAAGCAAGTGCTTGTATTTAGAAAGAAACACATGTGTGTTACTGAAGAAAACTTTCCTTAAATAAATCAACTTTCTAAAGAACATGATCATCTTTCAAAGTAAAGCTTGTACAGAGAAAAGGAACACTGATCTCTGTTCTCACAATGCTTGGACACGTGCCAAAAAACTGAATTTCTTTAGAAAGAAACACATGTGCGTTTCTTATTAAGCTTGCATTAAATTAATAAACTTTCGAAAGAATGGGGTTATCTTTCAAAGTAAAGGTTGTACAGAGAAAAGTAACACTGATCTCAGTTCTAACAATGCTTTGACATGTGCCAAACAACTGCTTGTCTTTAGAAAGTAACACATGTGCGTTTCTTAAGAAAGCTTTCCTTAAATTAATATACTTTCAAAAGAACGTGATTATCTTTCAAAGTACAGTTTATACAGAGAAAAGGAACACTGATCTCAGTTCTAACAATGCGATTACATGTACCAAACACCAGCTTGTGTATACAAAAAAAAAACATGTGCGTTTCTTACTAAAGCTCTAATTAAATCAATATATTTTCAAAAGAACTTGATTATCTTTCAAAGTAAAGCTTGTACTGAGAAAAGGAACACTGATCTAAGTTCTAAAAATACTATCACACGTACCAAACAACTTCTTGTTTATACAAAGAAACACATGTGTGTTTCTTAATAAGCTTTCTTTAAATTAATAAACTTTCCAAAGAACGTGATTTCTTTCAAAGTAAAGCTTGTACAGAGAAAAGGAACAATGAACTCAATTATAACAATACTATCACAGGTACCAAACAACAGCTTGTCTATCCAAAGAAACATGTGCTTTTCTTTCTGAAGCTTTCCTTAAATTATTAAACTTTCAAAAGAACGGGATTATCTCTCAAATTAAATCTTGTACAGAGAAAAGGATCAGTGATCTCAGTTCTAACAACGCTTTGACACGTGCCAAGCAAATGCTTGTATTTAGAAAGAAACACATGTGTGTTACTTAAGAAAACTTTCCTTAAATAAATCAACTTTCTAAAGAACATGATCATCTTTCAAAGTAAAGCTCCTACAGAGAAAAGGAACACTGATCTCTGTTCTCACAATGCTTTGACACGTGCCAAAAAACTGAATTTCTTTAGAAAGAAACACATGTGCGTTTCTTATTAAGCTTGCATTAAATTAATAAACTTTCAAAAGAATGGGGTTATTCTTCAAAGTAAAGCTTGTACAGAGAAAAGTACCACTGATCTCAGTTCTAACAATGCTTTGACACGTGCCAAACAACTGCTTGTCTTTAGAAAGAAACACATGTGCGTTTCTTACGAAAGCTTCCCTTAAATTAATATACTTTCAAAAGAACGTGATTATCTTTCAAAGTACAGTTTATACAGAGAAAAGGAACACTGATCTCAGTTCTAACAATGCGATTACACGTACCAAACACCAGCTTGTCTATACAAAAAAAAAGTGCGTTTCTTACTAAAGCTCTAATTAAATCAATATATTTTCAAAAGAACTTGATTATCTTTCAAAGTAAAGCTTGTACTGAGAAAAGGAACACTGATCTAAGTTCTAAAAATACTATCACACGTACCAAAAAACTTCTTGTTTATACAAAGAAACACATGTGTGTTTCTTAATAAGCTTTCTTTAAATTAATAAACTTTCCAAAGAACGTGATTTCTTTCAAAGTAAAGCTTGTACAGAGAAAAGGAACAATGAACTCAATTATAACAATACTATCACAGGTACCAAACAACAGCTTGTCTATCCAAAGAAACATGTGCTTTTCTTTCTGAAGCTTTCCTTAAATTATTAAACTTTCAAAAGAACGGGATTATCTCTCAAATTAAATCTTGTACAGAGAAAAGGATCAGTGATCTCAGTTCTAACAACGCTTTGACACGTGCCAAGCAAATGCTTGTATTTAGAAAGAAACACATGTGTGTTACTTAAGAAAACTTTCCTTAAATAAATCAACTTTCTAAAGAACATGATCATCTTTCAAAGTAAAGCTCCTACAGAGAAAAGGAACAATGATCTCTGTTCTCACAATGCTTTGACACGTGCCAAAAAACTGAATTTCTTTAGAAAGAAACACATGTGCGTTTCTTATTAAGCTTGCATTAAATTAATAAACTTTCAAAAGAATGGGGTTATTCTTCAAAGTAAAGCTTGTACAGAGAAAAGTACCACTGATCTCAGTTCTAACAATGCTTTGACACATGCCAAACAACTGCTTGTCTTTAGAAAGAAACACATGTGCGTTTCTTACGAAAGCTTCCCTTAAATTAATATACTTTCAAAAGAACGTGATTATCTTTCAAAGTACAGTTTATACAGAGAAAAGGAACACTGATCTCAGTTCTAACAATGCGATTACACGTACCAAACACCAGCTTGTCTATACAAAAAAAAAGTGCGTTTCTTACTAAAGCTCTAATTAAATCAATATATTTTCAAAAGAACTTGATTATCTTTCAAAGTAAAGCTTGTACTGAGAAAAGGAACACTGATCTAAGTTCTAAAAATACTATCACACGTACCAAAAAACTTCTTGTTTATACAAAGAAACACATGTGTGTTTCTTAATAAGCTTTCTTTAAATTAGTAAACTTTCCAAAGAACGTGATTTCTTTCAAAGTAAAGCTTGTACAGAGAAAAGGAACAATGAACTCAATTATAACAATACTATCACAGGTACCAAACAACAGCTTGTCTATCCAAAGAAACATGTGCTTTTCTTATTGATGCTTTCCCTAAATTATTAAACTTTCAAAAGAACGGGATTATCTCTCAAATTAAATCTTTTTTTTTTAGATTCTTATATATGGTTTATTGTTTAGTGTTTTTATGGTATTCATGAGCATGAGTACAAGTGGATCTCTGATTCTTTTTGTTTTGTTTTGTTTTCTTTTCTTTTCTTTTCTCATTTTTTTTATTCTTTTTTAATTAAAATTTCCAACTGCTCCCCGTTTCCCATTTCCCTCCCCCTCCTCCCACATATTGCCCCCTCCTCCCGCTCCCCTCCCCTTATCCCCACTCCTCTTCTCCTCCCCCCAGTCCATTTCCCCTCCCTCTCGATACTGAAGAGCAGTCCAAATTCCCTGCCCTACAGGAAGACCAAGGTCCTCCCACTTCTATCTAGGTCCAGGAAGCTGAGCATCCAAACAGGCTAAGCTCCCACAAAGCCAGTTCATGTATTAGGATTGAAACCTATTGCCATTGTCCGCCATGTTCAGAGAGTCCAGTTTCATCCCATGCTTATTCAGTCCCAGTCCAGCTGGCCTTGGAGAGCTCCCAATAGATCAGTTCCACTGTCACAGTGAGTGGGTGCATGTCTCGTGATCCTGATTTCCTTGCTCATGTTCTCCCTCCTTCTGCTCCTCATTTGGACCTTAAGAGCTCAGACCATTGCTCCAAATTGGGTCTCTGTCTCTGTCTTGATACATCGCCAGATGAAAGTTCCCGTGCCATTCTCCTTGGCCTCTCGTCAGCTCTCATTGTCCGCCGCATTCAGAGAGTCTGGTTTTATTCCATGTTTTTTCAGTAGCAGTCCAGCTGGCCTTGGTGAGCTCCCAATAGATTGGCCCCACTGTCTCAGTGGTTGTGTGCACCCCTCATGGTCCTGACTTCTTTGTTCATGTTCTCTCTCCTTCTGCTCCTCATTATAACCTTGGGAACTCAGTCCGGTGCTCCAGTGTGGGTCTCTGTCTCTATCTCCATCCATGGTTAGATGAAGGTTCTATGGCGATATGCAAGATATTCATCAGTATGATTATAGGATAGGTTCATTTCAGGTTCCCTATCCTCAGGTGCCCAAGGAACTAACTGGGGACATTGCCCTGGGCATCTGGTAGCCATTCCAAGTTCAAGTCTCTTGCCAACCCTTAGGTGGCTCCGTTACCTAAGGTATGAGTTTCCCTGCTCCCCTATCCAACCTTCCTTTATCCCCAATCACCCCGATTCCCCCAGTTCCCCTCATCCTCTCCTTCACACTTTTCTCTCCCCATCATCCCTCATCCCCATCCCACCCCACCCCCAAGATTCCAATTTTTTGCCCATCAGTCATGTCTATTTCCCATAGCTGGGAGGATATCTATATGTTTTTCCTTGGGTTTACCCTCTTGTTTAGCTTCTTAGGATCACAAATTATAGAGTCAGTGGCCCCTATCCATGGCTAGAAACCAATTATGAGTGAGTACATCCCATGATCTTCTTTTTGGGTCTGGGTTACCTCACTCAGGATCGTATTTTCTATTTCCATCCATTTGCGTGCAAAATTCGAGAAGTCATTGTTTTTTACCGCAGAGTAGTACTCTAATGTGTATATATTCCACACTTTCTTCATCCATTCTTCCATTGAAGGGCATCTAGGTTGCTTCCAGGTTCTGGCTATTACA
Organism: Chionomys nivalis; assembly: GCF_950005125.1. Taxonomy (NCBI): domain Eukaryota; kingdom Metazoa; phylum Chordata; class Mammalia; order Rodentia; family Cricetidae; genus Chionomys; species Chionomys nivalis. The sequence continues at coordinate 53,138,459 of NC_080109.1, forward strand.
AATAATGCTGCTATGAACATAGTTGGACAAATGCTTTTGTCATATGATAGGGCATCTCTTGGGTATATTCCCAAGAGTGGTATTGCTGGGTCCAGGGGTAGGTTGATCCCAATTTTTCTGAGAAACCGCCACACTGATTTCCAAAGTGGTTGCACAAGTTTGCAGTCCCACCAGCAATGGATGAGGGTACCCCTTTCTCCACAACCTCTCCAGCAAAGGCTATCCTTGCTGGTTTTGATTTTAGCCATTCTGACAGGTGTAAGATGATATCTCAAAGTTGTTTTGATTTGCATTTCTCTGATTGCTAAGGAGGTTGAGCATGATCTTAAGTATCTTTTCGCCATTTGAACTTCTTCTGTTGAGAATTCTCTGTTCAGTTCACTGCCCCATTTTTAATTGGGTTAATTATCCTTTTAAAGTCTAGTTTCTTGAGTTCTTTATATATTTTGGAGATCAGACCTTTGTCTGTTGCGGGGTTGGTGAAGATCTTCTCCCAGTCAGTAGGCTGCCTTTTTGTCTTAATGACAGTGTCCTTTGCTTTACAGAAGCTTCTCAGTTTCAGGAGGTCCCATTTATTCAATGATGCCCTTAATGTCTGTGCTGCTGGGGTTATACATAGGAAGCAATCTCCTGTGCCCATATGTTGAAGGGTACAATACAAAGAAACACATGTGCGTTTCTTACGAAAGCTTTCCTTAAATTTACAAACTTTCAAAAGATCGTGATTATCTTTCAAAGTAAAGCTTGTACAGAGAAAAGGAACACTGATCTCAGATCTAAAAATGCTTTGACACATACCAAACAACGGTTTGCCTTTAGAAAGAAACACATATGCGTTTCTTACTAAAGCTATCCTTAAATTAATAACCTTTCAAAGAATGTGGATATCTTTCAAATTAGAGCTTGTACAGAAAAAAGGAAACATGATCTAAGTTCTAACAATGCTTTGACACGTACCAAAAAACTGCTTGCCTTTAGAAAGGAACACATATGCATTTCTTACTAACCCTTTCCTTAAATTAATAAACTTTCAAAGAACGTGATTATCATTCGAAGTAAAGCTTGTACAGAGAAAAGGAACACTGATCTCAGTTCAAACAATTCTTTGACAAGTGCTGAAAAACAGCTTGTCTTTACAAAGAAACACATGTATGTTTCTTACTAAAGCTTTCCTTAAATTAATATACTTTCAAAAGAACGTGATAATCATTTTAAGTAAAGCTTGTACAGAGAAAATGAACACTGTTCTCAGTTCTAACAATGCTATTACACGTACCAAACAACAGCTTGTCTATACAAGAAACATGATCGTTTCTTACTAAAGCGTTTCTTAAATTAATATACTTTCAAAAGAACGTGATAAGCTTTCAAAGTAAAGCTTGTTCAGAGAAAAGGAACACTGATCTCTGTTCTAACTCTGCTGTGACACGTGCCAAACAACTGCTTGTCTTTAGAAAAAAACACATGTGCGTTTCTTACTAAAGCTTTCCTTAAATTAATAAACTTTCAAAACAATTTGATTATCTTTCAACATAAAGCTTGTACAAAGAAAAGAAACACTGGTTTCAGTTCTAACAATGCTTTGACAGGTACCAAGCAAATGCTTGTTTTTACAAAGAAACACATGTGCGTTTCTTATTAAGCTTTCCTTAAATTAATAAACTTCCTAAAGAACGTGATTATCTTTCCAAGTAAAGCTGGTACAGAGAAAAGGAACACTGATCTCAGTAATAACAATGGTTTCACACTTATCAATCAACAGCTTGTCTATACAAGTAACATGAGCAATTCTTATTAAAGCTTTCCTTAAATTAATATCCTTTCAAAACAACGTGATTATCTTTTAAAGTAAAGCTTGTAAAGAGAAAAGGAACACTGATCTCTGCCCTAACACTGCTTTGACACCTGCCAAACACCTGCTTGTCTTTACAAAGAAACACATGTGCGTTTCTTACTAAAGCTTTCCTTAAATTAATAAACTTTCAAAAAAACTTGTTTATCTTTCAAAGTAAAGCTTGTACTGAGAAAAGGAACACTGATCTAAGTTCTAAAAATGCTTTGACACGTGCCAAACAACGGCTTGTCTTTAGGAAGAAACACATATGCATTTCTTACTAAAGGTATCCTTAAATTAATAAACTTTCAAAGAACATGATTATCTTTCAAAGTAAAGCTTGTAAAGAGAAAAGGAACACTGGTCTCAGTTCTTTTTTTTTCCTTGCTTATTTTTTTATTAATTAATTAATTTAATTATTAAAGATTTCTGCCTCTTCCCCGCCACCACCTCCCGTTCCCTCCCCCTCCCCCAATCAAGTCTTCCTTCCTCCTCAGCCCAAAGAGCAAGCAGGTTTCTCTGCCCTGTGGGGGGTCCAAGGACCACCCACCTCCATCCAGGTCTATTAAGGTGAGCATCCAAACAACCTGGGCTCCCACAAAGCCATTACATGCAATAGGATCAAGAACCTATTGCCATTGTTCTTCAGTTCTCAGTAGTCCTCATTGTCCCTTATGTTCAGCGAGCACTGGTCTCAATTCTAACAATGCTTTTCACCGTGCCAAACTACTGCATGTCTTTGAAAGAAACACATATGCGTTTCTTACTAAAGCTTTCCTTAAATTAATATACTTTAAAAAGAATGTGACTATCATTCAAAGTAAAGCTTGTACAGAGAAAAGGAACACTGATATCAGTTAAAACAATGCTTTCACAAGTACCGAAAAACTGCTTGTCTTTACAAAGAAACACATGTGTGTTTCTTACTAAAGCTTTCCTTAAATTAATAAACTTTCAAAAGAATGTGATCTCAGTTCTAAAAATGCTTTTACACGTGCAACACAACTGCATGTCTATACAAAGAAACACATGTGCGTTTCATACTAAATCTTTGCTTAAATTAATAAACTTTCAAAAGAACATGATTATCTTTCAAAGTAAATCTTTTACAGAGAAAAAGACACTGATCTCAGTTCTAACAATTCTTAGACACGTACCAAGCAACTGCTTGTCTTTACAAATAAACACATGTGCGTTTCTTCCTAAGCTTTTCTTAAATTAATGAACTTTCAAAAGAACGTGATTATCTTTCAAATTAAAGCTTGTAAAGAGAAAATGAACACTGATCTTACTTCTTACAATACCTAGACCCGTACCAGATCTCTGTCTTTTTTAAGAGAAATACTTGTGCGTTTCTCACTAAATCTTTTCATGGAATTAATACACATTCAAAAAAACGCGATTATCTTTTTATAGTAAAGATTGTACAGGGAAAAAGAACACTTATCTCACTTGCAACAATACCTTGATACGTACCACAGAACAGCGGCTCTCTTCAGAGAAACACATGTGCCCTTAAAATAAAAGAGATGTGTGTGGCACACGCCTTTAATTCTAGCACTTGGGAAATAGAGGTAGGGAGAACTGAGTTCAAAACTAGCCTGGTCTCGAGTTAGATCCAGGACATCCAAAGAAACACAGAAAACCTATCTCAAAAAGCCATAATCAGCGCTAAAAGACATCTGAGTAGATAGAAGTCTGCTGGATTAGTCCAACCTAGATATTTCAAAAAGGCTGTGAGTTCAAAAATTGTAATTCAATGTATATTTTACTTTGGAGAAGTTTTGCTTTTGGTTCCACATGAAGTGAGAGGCTGAGGGTCCATTGAGTGTTTAAAAAAAATAAGGATTCTTCAAGAGAGACCCCCTGAAATATCTCATAGGGACAGATGGCCCAGATGATCCAACGTTTTAGAGCACCTCTGTTGCTGTTTCCTCTGAGTTCCACTTCCACAGTAGTTTCAAGACTGCTGCTGAGATGATCCAGCCTCACCGAATAATCCAGTCAGGACTTGACCATAATCCTAAATCTTCTTTGTGTCCCCCATAAGATTATCAGTTCCTCCAATCAGCAGGAAGTACCCTAGAAAACTATGCCCACATTTCCCAAAAATGGATTATGGATGGTCTGTCTTTGTTTAGTGTGTTGGTTACAAGTTATGGATAACGGTCAGGAAAACAACTAAACAAAGGAAATTAGATTCAATGTTTTTGTGAGACGAGGTTTCTCTACATAGCTTTGTAGGCTGTCCTGGCAGTAGCTCGGTAGACCAAGCGGGCCCTGATCTGAGAGATCTGCCTGCCTCTTCCTCCTGAATGTTGGATTAAAGGTCCGTGCCACCCCGCCAACCTCCCATTGACAATGCTGATCTTTTGGTGAATTTAAGATAGGTATTTTTCTTTGGTGTGGGGGATACAGAGTTTATTAGTGGGTGATGTAAGGAAAAAGGGGAAGGGAGAGAGGGAGAGAGAGAAAAGGAGAGAGAGGCAGTAGCCACTTTTCTGAAGTGAGACTGGGAGAGAGAGAGAGAGAGAGAGAGAGATAGAGAGACAGAGACAGAGAGAGAGAGAGGGAGAGGGAGAGGGAGAGAGCTAGCTGATCTACATATTCTTGAGCATGCCTTAAATCCCCGCAGTAGGGAAGCAGAGGAAGGCTGATTCTTACTGGTGAGTTTGAGATCAGCCTATGCTTCACAGTGAGTTCTAATCCAGGAGGTGTTGGAATGCTATTTCATCCCAGCATGTAGCAGACACGGGGAGGTGGATGTCTGAGTTCGAGGCCACCCTGGTCTACAGAGATTTCCAGGACAGCCAGGGTTCACAGTGAATTCCGAACAGCCAGGGTCACTATCTAGTTTTGAAATTGAAAATGAAAAAATAAAAAGATTTTGCATCTGTCGATTGATGCATGGAGCCTATAGTGTCCTAGAATTTACAGAAAGCAGCCTGCTTCCATTCAGTGTCCAGCTGACATTTAATTAGAAATCCTACCCCCTTCAGACTTACTAGTTTCAGAAGAACTCAGGAAGCCATTCTGGTGCTCTAGAAGTAAACAGTTGTGGCAGTGTTCTAGTGAGTTTCCTTCCTCCAGAATGTGAATAATCATTTCCATCTCTAGTCCTCTCCTTTTTAGTTTTATTTTTCTTTTTTGCCTGTTGTCCTCCTGTTTCTTTGGAGAGACTGCACACCACAGAGAGGTGAATCGTGGCTTTAACTCCAGGAGAAGGTGATCAAAATTGGTCAGTGGAGATCTCAACAATCCCTCAGCACTGACTGCCCTGACAGCTCCCTGTGTATGCAGAAGGACTTCCTAAGTTTACAATCATTAATGGTCTCTTTCTTTGCCTGCTTCCCCAGTCACAATGAGAGATCAAGCCCCACCAACACTCCAGCAGCTAGCGTTCGAGAGCCTACTGAAGAAGGAGGCCTTGGCCATTTCTGGTCTGGCAGACTGGCCCTGGTTCCTGTTCCCAGCAGCATTTGAGAGGGCCTTCAGGAACAATCAGACCAACATCCTGCGGGCCATGGTGCCTGCCTGGCCATTCACATGCCTTCCTGTAGGAATCCTGATGAAGAAGCCACACCTGGAGACTTTGAAAGCTCTGCTTGATGGACTAGATGTGCTGATTACAGAGGAGCCTTGCCCCCGGTAAGCAAGATCCAGCTCTGTTGGAGGAGGCTCTGTGTGAACAAAGCAAGACCATGTGGAGCCAAGGATTATTTGATCAAAGAGGGTTGGGAATTCTAATAGCATCTGCTTAGAGGAATTCAGAGGCTTTGGCCTGGTCTCAGCCATCTTGGCAATAATAATGTGGAGAACACGAGAACAGCCACTGAGCAATCCCTCAAGGGTGTCTGTCACTCAAAGTTCCAGGTGGAATGAGGCTGGGATTAAGGGGAATGGAAGGATGTGGGACAGGGCTGAGGATGCCTCCCTGGTAAAGTTCTCTTTATACTGAGCCTGAGGTCCTGGTTTTCATTCTATGCATAGGAAAAAGCAAACTTTTGGAAGGGAGAGCTGAAGTGTGAGATGTGGATAAGAAGAAGACTGTATTATGTATGGTATTTGCTGAGATTGCTACCTGTTTCTCCCACAGCCGCGGAAAAATCAGAGTGCTGGATTTGACAAATAGGGATTCGTGTGTCAATTGGAGTCAATCCTGTGAAAGGGAATTCTTTCTTCAGTTCAGGAGAGAGAAGACAGTGGAGACGTGTCCTTACTCGCAAGTACAGAAATATTTAAATGTCATAACTGACCTAAATATCATGAAGAGTGAGTGTGATGAATGTCCCACATACTTGTGGCGATGGGCCCAGCAGAGACAAAATTCTGTTCGTTTGTGCTGTCCAAAGATCGATATTTTGAGATCAAAATACTTTCCCACAGCCATAGACTTCTTAAAGTCTGTAGATCTCCACTGTGTATGGGAGCTGAGTTTGAGATATACATGGATAGAAAGCATGGCTTCTTTTGGACCGTACCTGAGACAGATGAGAAACCTTCACACACTCAGTTTGTCATACATTCGGAAGGATTCAAGCATCAGTGGATCTGAAGAGCTGGAAGAGGAGTGCATGAACAAATTCGTATCACAATTACCCCAATTCCACTGTCTCCAGCATCTCTATATCAACGATTCTCCTGCTCTAGTTGGCAGCCTGGCTGATTGTCTCAGGTAAGGAAGGATAAAGAGAGGTTCTCCAGACAAATAACCCACCTTTTGCTTATAGGTTAGGAGGTCCTTGAACGTCAGGCTATGCACTATCAACCTTGTACATCCAAGGAGATGAGCTCTGTGCCAAGCCACCTGCGACCAGCCCCAAGGGTGCCGATAATTGCTCATTAGAGAAAGGTTGTTGGGTGCATAGAAAGAGATTGAGTTAGTGGGAAATGGGTGACACCTGCATTGAAGTTGTGGGACCAGGAAATGGCAATGTTGAGGAAAGGACATTAGGGGAACCGAAAGGGAAACAGTTGTGGTGTCGCTGAAGCTTGCTTGTTGTGGGTAGTCCTTACAGTCACCATATTCACTCCTCCTGATAGGAAAATCACTGGGTTTTCTCCTGTGGCCTGAGCCTGGCCCATGCTAGACTTCTGTGATTTTTGTGAGCTGACCACAAAAGGGAGAGTCATGGGGGTTGACCTCCTTCAGAATGAATGCGGGAGAAGTACCATCTGCTACATTGTCAGTTCTAACCATCCTCTTCAATACCATTGGAAAAAATCTCATTCTCTCTCTAGGCGCCTGAAGAAGCCCTTGGGGACCCTGTCCATCACTCACTGTTACATCATACAGAGAGACTTGGATTACCTGCCCCGGTGCCTGAACCTTTCTTCGCTTAAACATCTCTACTTGTCGTACACAATGTTGGACAAGTGTATTAAGCCACTTGGCTATCTCCTTGAGAGAGTGAAAGACACCTTGGAAACTCTTGACCTGGCCGGATGTCGGCTGGAGGATTCTCAATTTAGTGCTTTGATGCCTGCCCTGAGTCAATGCTCCCAGCTCCTCAAGATTGATTTTTACAGGAATGAACTGTCTCTACTTGTCCTGAAGCAACTGCTTCACCACACAGCCAAGCTGAACAAGCTAACCAAAGAGACATACCCTGTCCCTCTGGAGTACTATGATGGATGCCGAGTGCTTGTACGCAGATTTGATGAACTTGGTCCTGAGCTTCTGGATATACTCAGGTCTGAAAGACAGCTCAAGGAAGTCTGTTTTTTCGCAGCCATCTGCCCTACCTGTTATGTGCGCTATGTCTATGACCTGAAGGGCGGCCGTTGCTTGGGAAATAATGCCGCGGCACGTTGCCCCGTGATGCCAATGGAATACTCTTATGAGCTATGGTTGAAAAGGTTTGGATTATTGAACCTTTAGACTGCTCCCCACAGAGACCCCCACCATGAGTAGCAGTGCCCTTCTGTCCACGGCACAAAATAAATGTGCTATGATTCTGATTTGCTGGTGTCAGCTTCACAGCAAACAGTCAGCTCATTCCCAGCATTCTCTGTTTCTGTTTTTTCTTTCTTCATCCTACTCACCTAGTAAGTCTCAAAGCTGTATGGGCCATGAAATGCTTTGGGACCCAGGGCACATGACTTTGGATCCTTCAATGTAGTCGTCTGAGTTCTAAGATTGCTAATCATTACCAGGAGGCCCGGTTTGTAAGCCTCATAGCAGTGGGGCCTTATTCTTCAAAGCTCCTACCCTGTGGTTGTAGCTGGTGTCTTTCACATAAAAACCTCCTTTACAGGGGCTGAGGAGATGGCTCAGTAGTTAAGAGCACTGACTGCTCTTCCAGAGGACCTGTGTTCAATTCCTAGCAGCCACATGGTAGCTCAACTCTCTGATCTGGTCTCCTCTTCTTGTGTGACAGGCAGAACACTGCATCATAATAATATACATAATAGTAATCATAATCCTTGAAAAATATTCATTCCTTGGGCATGTTTCATTTTCTTGGTCTCGAAGAAGTGTCCTTTTAGCCCTGCAACTGTATTTTCTATATTTTGGTGTTGCTGTCCCTGATGCTACTCTATTCCCTTTGTATAATTTGGTGGCACATTTTTCTTAATCTTACTTATTGTTGTTAGAAAATGATGAATAGAAATCCTACACTCAATCATCACAGGTATTATGCGCTTATTTCTCTAAACTATGACGGAAGGAATATTCAAGGATACTACACACCCAAGTAATATTGGGTACCAAGTGATAACCAAGAGGGACAATGTCCTTGTATTAGACCCTTGCTAGAATTTCAAGTTGACATTATTTACAATACACCAACATACAGAGACCTAATCTCACAGTGAGATGGGCACATTGGAACCCCAAGATATGTATTTCCTCATACACCCAGAAGAGTTTGTATACTGGATAGGAACAGCACTTTCTTTAACATATCCCCTGGAAGAGAGATGTCAAATGGCATTCAATAAGAGTCTTACATCAATCCATCTGCTGAGATCTGAACCCACTCTCAGTTGTTGCAGCTTTTTATGTTCTCAACAGAGTGTCACACCCTGTTTAATGCCTGTATGCATGGCAGACAGTAATATGCCCATTTAAAAGATGCATCTCCACCTCTTTCATTCTCTCTCTCTCTCTCTCTCTCTCTCTTTCTCTCTATCTCTCTCTACCCCTCTCTTGTTTCTGCAGATCCTGTCCCCAGGGACTTGTCCCTTCCCTGTCCTTTTCCCTTCTGACAGTAACTTTGTTGTAATAAGAGCGGCGGAGCTGCGTCTCCGGCACCCGGCCGCCCACATGGCTAGCTTATGCCCCCGAAATAATTATACGGAAACTGTATTTTTTTAATTACTGTCTGGCTCATTAGTTTTAGCCTCTTATTGGCTAGCTCTTACATATTGATCTAACCCATTTTTAATATTTTGTGTAGCACCACGAGCTGGCTTACCAGGAAAGATCTTAACCTGCGTCTGTCTGGAGTGGGAAAATCATGGCGACTCACTCACTCGGCTCCTTTTTCCCAGCATTCTCTTCTGTCTACTCCACCCACCTAAGGGTTGGCCAATCAAATGGGCCAAGACAGTTTTTTTATTAGTCAACCAATGACCTTCCTACATCATAACTTATCACTCAAATTCTTTCTGCATAACCCTTTTGTCTGTCCATCACTTGCCTTGGACTCTAACCTGCCACCAAGGCAAACACTTGTAAAATAAAAACAAGTGAATCCTAACACATACACACACATACACACAAATAACCTACATGAACTAGAACAACCTCTCTCTCTCTCTCTCTCTCTCTCTCTCTCTCTCTCTCACACACACACACACACACACACACAAATAACCTACATGAACTAGAACGGCCTCCTTTAACAGTTGAACTGTTGAAATTTCACTATGGCATTCTCACACATACACATAATTTACTCTGCTCTTATTTGTTGACCTCCCCCATTCTCCTCCCTCTGTTTCTTTCCCATCGAAAGTCCATTACCTCCAAAAAGCTCAGGTCACCTGTATCTGTGGGTTTTCCCATCATGTTCTTGCCCACCCTCCCCCCTTGCTCATATAGTCCCTTAAACTCTCTTCAACTGGTCTCCCAGAGCTCGGCCCAGTGGTTGGCTGTGAATCTCTGCATCTACTTCCCATTGGGTACTGGATGAACGTTCTATGATAACAATTTGGGTAGTCACCAATCTGATTACAGGGGAAGGGCAGTTCAGGCACTCTCTCCAGAATTTCTAGGAGACTTGTGGATCTTTGCAAATTTCCCTAGCACCAGGACTCTCCCTATCCCATAGGGTCTCTTCTATCAAAATATCTCTTTCCTTGCTGTGCCCCTCCATCCTGCCCCCATCTCAGCCATTTAATTCCTCATGTTTCAAGCCCCTCATTCCCTCTCTTTTACTCTCCCCACAGTTGACCCAGGATATCTCATCTATTTCCTCTTCCCAGGGAGATACATGTGTCCCAATTAGGGTCCTCCTTGCTATGTAACTTCTCTGGAGCTGAGAATTGTAGTGTGGTTATTCTTTGCTTTACATCTACTGTTCACTTATGATTGAATACATACCATATTTGTCTTTCTGAGTCTGGGTTACCTCACTCAGGATGGATTATTTTTTTAGTTCCATTCATTTGCCTGCAATTTTCATGATATAAATGTTTTTCTGCTGAATAATACACCATTGTGTACATATATCACATTTTCTTTATCCATTCTTCAATGGAGGGTCCATCTAGGTTGTTTTCAGGTTACTGGCTATGGAGAGGATTTTCAGGTGCTTCCTTGTGGACTGATGAAGTCTTTGCTAGAGCACTGAATTTCCACCAGATTTGAGGACAGGATCTAGCTGCCTAGCTGCTTACTCAAGACACACTACCTTCATTCTAAGCAGGAATCTTAATCATCTTTGCTCTTCTCTGAGTGTTATCTGTTTGGGTGGGGCTTCACCTCAGCCCTTGGCATGTTTTGGAATGTTGGGTTCAAAGTTCCATTTCAAGCCCTTTCCATTGGAGGTTGCCTCAGTCCAAACTCCATGTCCAAGAAAGGCCACCAAAGAGTGAACCTTTCCCCAGAAAGGGTCAAGACCTCTCCCACAGGGTATTTAAACTGTCCCCAGAAAAGAACACGTGGTCTTTCTGGCTCTCCTTTTCCCTCTTTGTGGTTTCCCAGAGGGCCACCTGGGACGACTGGCATTAATTAAACCTGGACTTTTTCTAATTTGGTTTGATTTGGTATGATTTTTATTATTGTTTCACCTGGGAAGTGTGTTGTGCTGCAAAAACTTTACATTGGCCTCCTTGAACAGTGGGAGAAAGAGCAGCAGCATTGGCAGATCCTGCAGAGGAAAGATGGTCAAGGCCTCATTCCTCACCAGGGTCTGCACTCCCAGTTGTAGGATTGTGGGTGGGCCTGGAACGTCATTCTGATGGATGTTTAGGGAGATGGTCCTGAGGAAGAATTTAGTTGAAAATATATTTTCAGAATCTTTCTTATGAAGCTCTTTCCCCTCACAGTGAATACCTGTCACCACTCTGGCCTTGATGGAGACTGGCTTTGCTCATTAGTCACTATTTGGTGGTCTCAAAGGCAAACTTGCTACCCTGGCAGCATGTGGAGCTTCTCACAATCACATTCACCATTGTGCCATCCAGTCCCAACTTCTGCTACTCTGAAGCCCATTGCCTTTTGGAAGGGGAACTCCAGGGAAGGAAAAATCTGAGCTCCTCTCCTCATGGCAGAAAAGATCCTAACCACCTTTCAGAGACAATGGAGTTGTGATATGCCCACCCTACCAATATTCTGATTTCAAATGACTGATCCTGCCTGGCAGGGACTGAGGACAATCTGTGAAATGGGCTCGTTGCCTTTAATTTTCAAAGATTTAGCTCCTGGTTTAAGGAACGTATAACATACATCTTTGGAATAGACAGTGCACTGGGTATATGTTTGTGGGGACAGTAGTGGGGGTTCAAGTCTATTTAGCATCTTTTTCTTTTTTCATTTTCCTAATTATGTACCATAGCCAGCTATGTAGTCCAGGCTGGACTCAAGTCACCCTAAGACCCTAGAGTTAGACACTAGCCAATCTGGTGTGACCTTATTTCCCAGTGTGGTGTCATTCAAACATTGGCCTTTCAAATACTGCATGATATCAGTGTGGTTTGCAAGAACCTAATATTTCATTACGTTAGAGGCAAATGCAGGAGTAATTCCATGCAGTCTAGTCTATATTTTGAGTTTGAGGACAGGCTAGTAGTAGAGGTTATAGGAACAAAAATAAGCAGGAATGTTAGGGATTGATGAGTCCCTTTGATTTTGACTGAGGTTGTCTTGTGCTGCGGTTTGATTCAGGTCCTGGCCTGTGTTAGACAAATATACTACCTCTGAGCTGCATTCAACTCAATAATTTCCTTTTATTTTACATAGAGACAAAGTCACTTCATATACCCAGGCCATCCTAGAGCAGGAACTTTGTTTCCTCACATCTCTAGTGCTAGGATTCCAGCATTGTGCAAGCAGCCTACATGGCTTCATTTTATGTCAGTTTGAGGAGTGATCTTGTCAAACTGACCAGGATGAAGCACCTGCACCCCAACAGGCACTGTCAGAAGAATCACTGTCTTGGGGCCCGTCTTAACAAAACCATCCCCAATCTTGTTTTTATGATACTGTTAAAAATTCCATCTATCATCTGGGTTGTGGTGGCACAGGCCTTTAATCTCAATACTTGAGAGGCAGAGGAGACCCACCTGGTTTACAGAGTGATTTCTAGGATGTTCATTTCTACTGCCTTGGAAAACAAAATGAATTTTTTCTTCAATTAAAGCACAAAAGTGCAACCAATAAGTTGTAATTCCTGGGATTACAAACACCTGAAATAACAATGATTCCATAACTGAAAGTAAAAGACCTGGATAAACCCAGAGCTTCTAGCAGGAAAAATAGATTAAAAAGGTTCAGCAGGAAGAGAAGAGCCAATATCTCTTTTAGCCAGTTCAGTGACTCTGTTTCAAGAACTAACTGAAGATAAAGTTAGATTATAATCTTGAGAACAATCTTGAGAAACAGGGAGTAACCCCCTTGTGATTATCTCTGATATTTTCAGAATTTGTCAATGATCTCTGGTATTTTCAGAATTTTTCAATGATCACTGGTATATCCAGAATTTTCAAATGATGCCTACCCTACCTCCTTTGGATTACTGTGTTATGGGTTTTCCCTTAAATACCCCTTCTCCCAGCAACTCAGGTTCGAAAACTAAACACTGGAAAATGTGCGTTTCATACTAAAGTTTTTAATGAAATTAATACACTTTCAAAAGAACGTGATTTTCTTTCAAAGTAAAGCTTGTACTGAGAGAAGGAACACTGATCTTACTTCTAACAAAAGGTTTTCATGAAATTAATACACTTTCAAAAGAACGTGATTATCTTTCAAAGTAAAGCTAGTAGAGAGAAAAGGTACACTGATCTCATTTCTAACAATGCTTTGAGACGTACCACAGAACTGCATCTCTTTTCAGAGAAACACATATGCGTTTCTCATAAAAGCTTGTCAAGAAATTAATACACTTTCAGAAGAACATGATTGTCTTTCAAAGTAAGCATGTACAGAGAAAAGGAACACTGCTCTCACTTTTAACAATAGTTTTACATGTCCCAAACAACTGCCTCTCTTTTCTAAGAAACAAATGTGTGTTTCTTACTAAAGTTGTTCATGAAATTAATACACTTTCAAGAGAAAGTGATTATCTTTCAAAATAAAGCTTGTACAGAGAAAAGAAACACTGATCTCACTTCTAACAATACTTCGAAATGTCCCAAACAACAGCTTCTCTTTACAAAGAAACACATGTGCATTTCTCAATAAAGCTTTTCATGAAATTGATACACTTTCAAAAGAACATGATTATCTTTCAAAGTAAAGCTTGTGCAGAGATAAGGAACACTGATCTCACTTCTAACGATACTTTGAAATGTCCCAAACAACAGCTTCTCTTTACAAAGAAACACATGTGTGTTTCTCAATAAAGCTTTTGATGAAGTTAATATACTTTCAAAAGAACATGATTATCTTTCAAAGTAAAGCTTGTACAGAGAAGGAGAAAACTGATCTCACTACTAACAATAATTTGACATATCACTAACAACTGCTTCTCTTTACAAAAAAACACATGTGTGTCTTGCTAAAACTTTTCATGAAATTAATACACTTTCAAAGAAAGTTATTACCTTTCAAAGTAAAGCTTGTACAGAGAAAAGGAACACTGTTCTAACTTCTAACGATTCTTTGATATGTCGCAAACAACTGCTTCACTTTTCAAACAACAAATATGCGGTTCTCACTAAAGCTTTTCATGAAATTAATACAATTTCAAAAGAATATTATTATCTATCAAAGTAAAGCTTGTACAGAGAAAAGGATCAATTCTCTCACTTTTTGCAATGATTTGACATGTCCCACAGAACTGTGTCTCTTTTCAGGGAAACACATGTGCTTTTCTTACTAAAGCTTTTCATGAAATTAATACATTTTCTAAAGAACATGATTACTGTCCAAAGTAAAGCTTGTACCAATAAAGGAACACTGATCTCACTTCTAAAAATACTTTGATAAGATTCAAACAACTGCGTGTCTTGACAAAGAAAAATATGTATGTTTCTCACTAAAGCTTTTCACGAAATTAATACACGTTCAAAAGAACGTGATTATCTTTCAAAGTAAAACTTGTACAGAGAAAAAGAACACTGATTTTACTTCTGACAATATTTTGACATGTTGCAAACAACTGCTTCTCTTTACAAAAAAACACGTGTCTGTTTCTTACAAATCTTTTCATGAAACTATTACACTTTCAAAGAACGTCATAATCTTTCAAAGTAAAGCTTGTACAGAGAATAGGTTCACTACTCTCACTTATAACAATACTTTGACATGTCCCAAACAACTGCTTGTCTTGACAAAGAAATACATGTCCTTTTCTCACTAAAGCATTTCATGATTAATACACTTTCCAAAGAACGTGATTATCTTTCAAATAATCAAAGTAAAGCTTGTACAGAGAAATGGAACACTGATATCACTTCTAACAATACTTTGATAGGTCGTAAAGAACTGCCTCTCTTTACAAAGAAACACATGTGCGTTTCTCATTTAAACTTTTCATGAAAATAATACACTTTCAAAAGGACACGTTTATCTTTCAAAATAAAGCTTGTACGGAGAAAAGGAACCCTGATCTCACATCTAAGCATACTTTGAAATGTCCCAAACAACAGCTTCTCTTTAAAGAAACACATTTGCGTTTCTCTTTAAAGCTTTTCGTGAAATTGGTACACTTTCAAAAGAAGGTGATTATCTTTCAAAGTAAAGCTTGTACAGAGAAAAGAAACACTGATATCACTTCTAACAATACTTTGAAATGTCCCAAGCAATAGCTTCTTTTTACAAAGAAACACATGTTTTTTCTTACTAAAGCTTTTCATTAAATTAATACACTTTCAAAATAATGTCATTATCGTAGAGAGTAAAGCTTGTACAGAGAAGAGAAACACTGATTTTATTTCTCACAACTTTGACATGTCCTAAACTACAGCTTCTCTTTACAAAAAACACGTTTTTTCTTACTAAAGCTTTTCATGAAATTAACACACTTTCAAAATATCATGATCATCTTAGAAAGTAAAGATTGTACAGAGAAAAGAAACACTGATCTCGTTTCTCAAATTACTTTGATATATCCTAAACAACAGCTTTTCTTTACAAAGAAACACATGTGCGTTTCTCAATAAAGCTTTTGATGAAGTGAATACACTTTCAAATGAACATGATTATCTTTCAAAGTAAAGCTTGTACAGAGAAGTAGAATACTGATCTCACTTCTGACAGTTCTTTGACATGACACAAAGAACTGCTTCTCTTTTCAAACAACAAATGTGCGTTACTCACTAGGCTTTACATGAAATTAATACAATTTCAAAAGAACATTATTATCTATCAAAATAAAGCTTCTACAGACTAAAGGATCAATTCTCTCACTTTTTGCAATGATTTGACATGTCCCACAGAAATGTGTCTCTTTTCAGAGAAACACATGTGCTTTTCCTACTAAAGCTTTTCATGAAATTAATACACTTTCAAAAGAACGTGTTTATAGTTCAAAGTAAAGCTTGTATGGATAAAAGGAACACTGATCTTACTTCTGAAAATACTTTGATAAGATTCAAACAACTGCTTGTCTTGACAAAGAAACATATGTACATTTCTCACTAAAGCTTTTCATGAAATTGATACACTTTCAAAAGAATGTAATTATCTTTCAAAGAAAAGCTTGTACAGAGAAAAGGAACCCTGATATCACTTCTAACAATACTTTGACATGTTCCAAACAACAGCTTGTCTCAAGAAAGAAACACATGTGGATTTTTTTACTATTGCTTTTCTTGGAATTAGTACACTTTCAAAAAAACATGATGATCTTTCCAGGTAAAAGTTGTTCAGAGAAAAATAACACAGATCTCACTTCTAACAAGACTTTGACATGTCGCAAACAACTACTTCTCTTTACAAAACAACACATGTGTGTTTCATACTAAAGTTTTTAATGAAATTAATACACTTTCAAAAGAATGTGATTTTCCTTCAAAGTAAAGCTTGCACTGAGAGAATGAAAACTGATCTTACTTCTAACAAAAGGTTTTCATGAAATTAATACACTTTCAAAAGAACGTGATTATCTTTCAAAGTAAAGCTAGTAGAGAAAAGGTACACTGATCTCATTTCTAACAATGCTTTGACACATACCACAGAACTGTGTCTCTTTTCAGAGAAACACATGTGTGTTTCTTACTAAGCTTTTCATGAAATTAATACACTTTCAAAAGAACATGATTATCTTTCAAAGTAAAGCTTACACAGAGACAAGGAAGACTTATCTCACTTCTAACCATACTTTGACATGTCTCAAACTACAGCTTCTCTTTATAAAGAAACAAATGTGCCTTTCTTACTAAAGTTTTTCAAGAAATTAATACACTTTCAAAAGAACGTGATTATCTTTCAAAGTAACTTTTACAAAGAAAAGGAACACTGATCTCACTTCTAACAATACTTTGAAATGTCCCAAAACAACAGCTTCTCTTAACAAAGAAAATCTCGTGTGTTTCTCACTAAAGCTTTTCATGAAATGAATACTCTTTCAAAAGAACGTGATTATCTTTTAAAGTAAAGCTTGTATAGAGAAATGGAACACTGATATCCCTTCTAACAATACTTTCAAATGTCCCAAACATCTTCTTGTCTCAACAAAAACACATGTGGATTTTTTACTAAACCTTTTCATGAAATTAATACACTGTCAAAAGAACATGATTATCTTTCAGAGTAACAATTGTACAGAGAAAAGAAACACTGATCTCACTTCTAACAATACTTTGACATGTCCCAAACATCTTCTTGTCTCAACAAAAACACATGTGGATTTTTTACTAAACCTTTTCATGAAATTAATACACTGTCAAAAGAACACGATTATCTTTCAGAGTAACAATTGTACAGAGAAAAGAAACACTGATCTCACTTCTAACAATACTTTGACATGTCCCAAACAACAGCTTCTCTTTACAAAGAAACACATGTATTTTTCTTACTAAAACTTTTCATTAAATTAACACACTTTCAAAATAATGTGATTATCTTAGAAAGTAAAGCTTGTACAGAGAAAAGAAACACTGATCTCAGTTCTAACAGTACTTTGACATGTCCAAAACAGCAGCATCTTTTTACAAAGAAACATAAGTGTGTTTCTAAATAAAGCTTTTGGCGAATTGAATTCACTTTCAAAAGAACGTGATTATCTTTCAAAATGAAGCTTGTACAGAGAAAAAGAACACTGATCTCACTTCTGCCAATAGTTTAATATGTTGCAACCAACTGCTTCTCTTTACAATTAACACATGTTTTTTTCTTACTAAAGCTTTTCAGAAATTAAATCACTTTAAAGAATGTGATTATCTTAGACTGTAAAGGTTATACAGAGAAAAGAAACACTGATCTAGTTTCTAACAGTACTTTGACATGTCTCAAACAAAAGCTTCTCCTTACAAAGAAACACATGTGCATTTCTCACTAAAGCTTTTCATGAAGTTAATACACTTTCAAAAGAATGTTATTTACTTTCATAGTAAAGCTTGTACAGAGAAGGGGGAACACTGATCTCACTTCTAACAATACTTTGATATGTCGCAAAGAGCTGCTTCTCTTTATAAAAAAACACATGTGTGTTTCATACTAAAGTTTTTAATGAAATTAATAAACTTTCAAAGGAATGTGATTTTCTTTCAAAGTAAAGCTTGTACTGAGAGAAGGAACACTGATCTTACTTCTAACAAAAGATTTTCATGAAATTAATACAATTTCAAAAGAAAGTGATTATCTTTCAAAGTAAAGCTAGTAGAGAGAAAAAAACCCTGATCTCATTTCTAAAAATGCTTTCACATGTACCACAGAACTGTGTCTCTTTTCAGAGAAACACATATGTGTTTCTTATTAAGCATTTCATGAAATTAATACGCTTTCAAAAGAACATGATTATCTTTCAAAGTAAAGCTTGTACAGAGAAAAGGAAGACTGATCTCACTTCTAACAATACTTTGACATGTCTCATACTACAGCTTCTCTTGATAAAGAAACAAATGTGCATTTCTTACTAAAGTTTTTCATGAAATTATTACACTTTCAAAAGAACAAGATTATATTTCAAAATAAAGTTAGTACAGAGAGAAGGAACACTGATCTCACTACTAACAATACTTTGACAAGTCCCAAACAATAGCTTCTTGTCATACCTTTACAACAGTAAAGAAATATTTAAATGTCATAACTGACCTAAAGTTCATGAAGACTGATTGTGATGAATGTACCACATGGGCTCAGCAGAGAAAATGTTCTCTTCATTGTGCTGTTCAAAGATTGATATTTTGTCATCAGAATACTTTCCCACAGCCATAGAATTCTAAAAGTCTGTAGATCTCCACTGTGTAAGGGAGCTGAGGTTGAGATATATATGGATAGAAGACATGGGTCTTGTGGGCCATACCTGAGACATTTGAGAAACCTTCACACACTCCGTTTGGCATACATTCAAAAGGATTCAAGCATCATTGGATCTGAAGGGTTGGAAGAGGAGTGCATGAACAAATTGGTATCACAATTACCCAAATTCCACTGTTTCCAGCATCTTTATATCAACAATTCTCCTGCTCTAGTTGGCAGCCTGGCTGATTGTCTCAGGTAAGGAAGGATAAAGAGAGGTTCTCCAGACAAATAACCCACCTTTTGCTTATAGTTTAGGAGGTCCTTGAACATCAGGCTATGCGCTATCAACCTTGTACATCCAAGGAGATGAGCTCTGTGCTAAGCCACCTGTGACCAGCCCCAAGGATGCTGGTAATTGCTCATTAGAGAAAGGTTGTTGGGTGCATAGAAAGAGATTGAGTTAGTGGGAAATAGGTGACATCTGCATTGAAGTTGTAGGACCAGGACATGGCAGTGTTGAAGAAAGGACGTCAGGGGACCCTATAACGAAACCGCTGTGGTGTCGCTGAAGCTCGCTTTTGGTAGGTAGTCCTTACAGTCATCATATTCACTCCTCCTGATAGGAAAATCCCTGGGTTTTCTCCTGTGACCTGAGCCTGGCCAATGCTAGACTTCTGTGATTTTTGTGAGCTGACCACAAAAGGGAGAGTCAGGGGGGTTGACCTCCTTCAGAATGAATGCGGGAGAAGTACCATCTGCTCCATTGTCAGTTCTAACCATCCTCTTCAACAACATTTGACAGAAATCTCATGCTCTCTCTAGGTGCCTGAAGAAGCCATTGGAGATCCTGTCCATCACTCACTGTTACATCATACAGAGAGACTTGGATTACGTGCCCCGGTACATGAACCTTTCTGTGCTTAAACATCTCTACTTGTTTTACACAATGTTGGACTGGTGTATTAAGCCACTTGGTTGTCTCCTTGAGAGAGTGAAAGACATCTTGGAAACTCTTGACCTGGCCGGATGTCGGCTGGAGGATTCTCAATTTAGTGCTTTGATGCCTGCCCTGAGTCAATGCTCCCAGCTCCTCAAGATTGAGTTTTACATGAATGACCTGTCTTTACCCATCCTGAATAACTGCTTCACCACAGAGCCAAGTTGAGCAAGCTGAGCATAGAGACATACCCTGTCCCTCTGGAGTACTATGATGGATGCCGAGTGCTTCTATGCAGATTTGATGAACTTGGTCCTGAGCTTCTGGATATACTCAGGTCTGAAAGACAACGCAAGGCAGTCTGTTTTTTTCGCAGCCATCTGCCCTACCTGTCATGTGCACTATGCCTATGGCCTGAAGGACAGCCATTTCTTGGGAAATACTGCAGTGACACATTGCCATGTGATGGCGAGGGAATACTTTTATGAGATATGGTTGAAAATGTTTGGATTAGTGAACCTTTAGACTCCACCCCACAGAAACCCACCATGAGTAGCAGTGCCCTTCTGTCCACGGCACAAAATAAATGTGCTATGATTCTGGTTTGCTGGTGTCAGCTTCACAGCAAACAGTCAACTCATTCCCAGCATTCTCTGTTTCTGTTTTTTCTTTCTTCATCCTACTCACCTAGTAAGTCTCAAAGCTGTATGGGCCATGAAATTCATTGGGACCCATGGCACATGACTTCAGACCCTTCCATGTAGTCGTCTGAGTTCTAAGATTGCTAACCATTACCAGGAGGCCCAGCTTGTAAGCCTTATGGCAGTGGGCCTTATTCTTCAAAGCTCATACCCTGTGGTTGTAGCTGGTGTCTTTCACATAAAAACCTTCTTTACAGAGGCTGAGGGGATGGCTCAGTGGTTAAGAGCACTGATTGCTCTTCCAGAGGACCTGAGTTCAATTCCTACCAGCCACATGGTAGCTCAACTCTCTGATCTGGTCTCCTCTTCTTGTGTGACAGGCAGAACACTGCATCATAATAATATACATAATAGTAATCATAATCCTTGAAAAATATTCATTACTTGAGCATGTTTCATTTTCTTGGTCTCTAAGAAGTGTCCTTTAGCCTTGTAACTATATTTTCTATATTTTGTTGTTGTTGTCCCTGAAGCTACTCTTTTCCCTTAGTATAATTTGGTGCCACATTTTTCTTATTCATATTTATTGTTATTAGGAAATGATGAATAGAAGTCCTACACTCATTCATCACAGGTATTATGTGCTTATTTCCCTAAACCATGACGAAAGGAATGTTCAAGGACACTACACAATCAAGTAATATTTGGTATTAAGTGATAACCAAGGGGGACATTGTCCTTGTATTAGACCCTTGCTAGAATTTCAGGTTGACATTATTTACAATATACCAACATTCAGAAACCTAATCTCACAGTGAGATGGGCACATTGGAACCCCAAGATATCTATGTCTTCATACACCCAGATGATGGAGGAAGGTCATTGGTTAAAAATAAAGAAACTGCTTGGCCCTCATAGGTTAAAACATAGGTGGGTGGAGTAAACAGAACAGAATGATGGGAGGAAGAGGAAGTGAGCTCAGATGCAGGGCAGCTCCTCTCAGAGCCAGAAGCGATGAAGCAAGCCGCCAGGTCAGACATGCTGAATCTTTCCTGGTAAGACTGATGCTACACAGATTATTAGAGATGGGTTGATTGGGATATGAGAATTAGCCAGTAAGGGCTAGAGCTAATGGGCCAAGCAGTGTTTAAAAGAATACAATGCGTGTGTTGTTATTTTGGGTATAAAGCTAACCATGCGGGAGCCGGGCTGTGGGAAGAGGTCCACAGCTCCCTCAACACCCAGAAGAGTTTGTGTACTTGCTAGGAAGAGCACTTTCTTTAGCATATCCCCTGGTAGAGAGATGTCAAATGCCATTCAATAAGAGTCTTACATCAATCCATCTGCTGAGATCTGAACCCACTCTCAGTTGTTGCAGCTTTTTATGTTCTCAACAGAGTGTCACACACTGTTTAATGCCTGTATGCATGGCAGACAGTAATATGTCCCTTTAAAAGATGCATCTCCACCTATTTCACTTTCTTTCACTCTCTCTCTCTTTCTCTCTCTCTCTCCCTCTCACACTCACTCACTCTCCGTCTCTCTCCCTCTTGTGCTTCTGCAGATCCTGTCCCCAGAGACTGGTCCTTTCCCTGTCCTTTCCCCTTCTGTAAGTAAACTTATCACTCAAACTTTTTCTGCATATCCCTTTTGTCTGTCCCTCATTTGCCTTGGGCTCTAACCTGCCACAAAGGCAAACACTTGTAAAATAAAACAAGTGAATCCAAACATATACAAACACATACACACAAATAACCTACATGAACTAGAACAACCACACACACACACACAAACACACATTAAAATAACCTACATGTCTAGAACAACCACACACACACACACACACACACACAAATAACCTACATGAACTAGAACAGCCTCCTTTAACAATTGAACTGTTGAAATTTCACTATGGCATTCTCACACATACACATATTTATTCTGCTCTTATTTGTTGACCTCCCCCATTCTCCTCCCTCTGTTTCTTTCCCAGCGAAAGTCCATGACCTCCAACAAGCTCAGTTCACCTGTCTCTGTGGGTTTTCCCATCAAGATCTTGCCCACGCCCACTCTTGCTCATATATTCCACTAACCTCTCTTAACCTGGTCTCCCAGAGCTCAGCCCAGTGGTTGGCTGTGAATCTCTGCATCTACTTCCATTGGGTACTGGATGAACGTTCTATGATAACAATTAGGGTAGTCACCAATCTGATTACAGGTGAAGGCCAGTTAAGACACCCTCTCCAGAACTTCTCGGTGACCTGCGGATCCTTGGGAATTTCCCTAGCACCAGGATTCTCCCTATTCTGTAATGGTCTCTTCTATCAAAATATCTCTTTCCTTGCTGTGCCCCTCCATCCTGCCCCCATCTCAGCCATTTAATTCCTCATGTTTCAAGCCCCTCATTCCCTCTCTTTTACTCTCCCCACAGTTGACCCAGGATATCTCATCTATTTCCTCTTCCCAGGGAGATACTTGTGTCCCAATTAGGGTCCTCCTTGCTATGTAACTTCTCTGGAGCTGAGAATTGTAGTGTGGTTATTCTTTGCTTTACATCTACTGTTCACTTATGATTGAATACATACCATATTTGTCTTTCTGAGTCTGGGTTACCTCACTCAGGATGGATTATTTTTTTTAGTTCCATTCATTTGCCTGCAATTTTCATGATATAAATGTTTTACTGCTGAATAATACACCATTGTGTACATATATCACATTTTCTTTATCCATTCTTCAATGGAGGGTCCAACTAGGTTGTTTTCAGGTTACTGGCTATGGAGAGGATTTTCAGGTGCCTTCTTGCTGACTGATAAAGTCTTTGCAAGAGCACTGAATTTCCACCAGATTTGAGGACAGGATCTAGCTGCCCAGCTGCTTACTCAAGACATAACACTTTCTTTCAAAGCGGGAATCTTAATCATCTTTGCTCTTCTCTGAGTGTTATCTGATTGGGTAGGGCTTCACCTCAGCCCTTGGCATGTTTTGGAATGTTGGGTTCAAAGTTCCATTTCAAGTCCTTTCCCTTGGAAGTTGCCTCAGTCAAACTTCACATTCAAGAAAGGCCACCAAAGAGTGAACCTTTCCCCAGAGAGGGTCAACACGTCTCTCACAGTGTATTTAAACTGTCCCCAAAAAAGAACATGTGGTCTTTCTGGCTCTCCTTTTCCCTCTTTGTGGTTTCCCAGAGGGCCACCTGGGATGACTGGCATTAATTAATCCTGGACTTTTTCTAATTTGGTTTGATTTGGTATGATTTTTATTATTGTTTCACCAGGGAAGTGTATTGTGCTGCAAAAACTTTACATTGGCCTCCTTGAACAGTGGGAGAAAGAGCAGCATTGGCAGGTCCTGCAGAGGAGATATCGTCAAGTCCTCATTCCTCGCCAGGGTCTGCACTCCCAACTGTAGGAGTTTGGATGGGACCTGGAGGTCATTCTGATGGATGTTTAGGGAGATGGTCCTGAGGAAGAATTTAGGTGAAAATATATTTTCAGAGTCTTTCTTATTAAGCTCTTTCCCCTCACAGTGAGCAACTGTCACCACTCTGGCCTTGGTGGAGATTGGCTTTGCTCATTAGTCACTATTTGGTGGTCTTTTTTTTTATTATTCTTTTTTAATTAAAATTTCCACCTTCTCCCCGTTTCCCATTTCCCTCCCCTCCTCCCAAATATTGCCCCCTCCCCCAGGTCCCCTCCCCCTATCCCCACACCTCTTCTCCTCCCCCCACACCATTCCCCCTCCCTCTCAATACTGAAGAGCAGTCCAAATTCTCTGCCCTGCGGGAAGACGAAGGTCTTCTATCTATGTCCAGGAAGGTGAGCGTCTAAACAGGCTAAGCACCCACAAAGCCAGTTCATGTATTAGGATCGAAACCTAGTGCCCTTGTCCTTGGCTTCTCATCAGCCTTCATTGTCCGCCATGCTCAGAGAGTCCAGTTTCAACCCATGCTTATTCAGACCCAGACCAGCTGGCCTTGGTGGGCTCACAATAAATCAGTTCCACTGTCATAGTGGGTGGGTGCATCCCTCGTGGTCCTGGTTTCCTTGCTCATGTTCTCCCTCCTTCTGCTCCTCATTTGGACCTTAAGAGCTCAGACCGTTGCTCCAAACTGAGACTCTGTCTCTACCTCGATCCATCGCCAGATGAAGGTTCTAAGGTGATATGCAAGATATTCATCAGTATAGGATAGGGTCATTTCAGGTTCCCTCCCCTTAGTTGCCCAAGGTACCAGCTGGGGACATCTCCCTGGACACCTGCTAACCCCTCTAGAGTCAAGTCTCTTGCCAACCCTAAGATGGCTCTCTTAGTTAGGATATATACTTCGCTGCTCCCGTATCCTCCCTTCCTATATCCCAACCATCCTAATCCCCCGAGCTCCTCCCATCCTCCCCATCTCATGTTTCTCATCCCATTTCCCCTTTGCCCCTTGCCACCTCACCCTCAAATTCCCAGTTTTTGCCCTGCAATCTTGTCTACTTCCCCTCTCCAGGCGGATGACTATATGATTTTCTTTGGGTTCACTTTCTTATTTAGCTTCTCTAGGATCACAAATTATATGCTCAATGTCCTTTATTTATGGTTAGAAACCGATTATGAGTGAGTACATCCCATGTTCCTCTTTTTGGGTCTGGGATACCTCACTCAGGATAGTGTTTTCTATTTCCATCAATTTTCACGCAAAATTCGAGAAGTCATTGTTTTTTACCGCTGAGTAGTACTCTAATATGTATATATTCCACACTTTCTTCATCCATTCCTCCATTGAAGGGCATCTAGGTTGTTTCCAGGTTTTGGCCCCTTTCTCCACAACCTCTCCAGCAAAGGCTATCATTGCTGTTTTTGATTTTAGCCATTCTGACAGGTGTAAGATGGTATCTCAAAGTTGTTTTAATTTGCATTTCCCTTATCGCTAAGGAGGTTGAGCATGACCTTAAGTGTCTTTTGGCCATTTGAATTTCTTCTGTTGAGAATTCTCTGTTCAGATCAGTGCCCCATTTTTTATTGGGTTCATTAGCATTTTAAAGTCTAGTTTCTTGAGTTCTTTATATATTTTGGAGATCACACCCTTGTCTGTTGCAGGGTTGGTGAAGATCTTCTCCCAGTCAGTGGGTTGCCTTTTTGTCTTAGTGACAGTGTCCTTTGCTTTACAGAAGCTACTCAGTTTCAGGAGGTCCCATTTATTCAATGTTGTCCTTAATGTCTGTGCTGCTGGGGATAAACGTAGGAAGTGATCTCCTGTACCCATATGTTGTAGAATACTTCCCACTTTTTCTTCTATCAGGTTCAGTGTGTTCAGACTAATATTAAGGTCTTTAATCCATTTGGACTTCAGTTTTGTGCATGGTGATAGATATGGATCTATTTTCATTCTTCTACACGTTGACAACCAGTTCTGCCAGCACCATTTGTTGAAGATGCTCTCTTTTTTCCATTGAATACATTTAGCTCCTTTATCAAAAATTAGGTGTTCATATGTTTGTGGGTTAAAATCAGGGTCTTCTACTCGGTTCCATTGATCGACTTCTCTGTTTTTATGCCAATACCAAGCTGTTTTCAATACTGAGGCTCTGTAATAGAGTTTGAGGTCAGGGATGGTAATGCCTCCAGACGATCCTTTATTATATAAGATTGTTTTGGCTATCCTGGGTTTTTTGTTTCTCCATATAAAGTTGATTATTGTCCTCTCAAGATCTGTGAAGAATTTTGATGGGATTTTAATGGGGATTGCATTGAATCTATAAATTGCCCTTGGTAGAATTGCCATTTTTACTATGTTGATCCTCCCAATCCAAGAGCAAGGGAGATCCTTCCATTTTCTGGTATCCTCCTCCATTTCTTTCTTCATAGACTTAAAGTTCTTGTCAAATAGATCCTTTACTTCCTTGGTTAGAGTTACCCCAAGATATTTTATGCTATTTGTGGCTATCGTGAAGGGTGATGCTTCTCTGATTTCCATCTCTGCTTCCTTATCCTTTGTGTATAGGAGGGCAACTGATTTTTTGGAATTGATCTTGTATCCTGCAACGCTACTAAAGGTGTTTATCAGCTGAAGGAGTTCTTTGCTGGAGTTTTTGGGGTCGTTTATGTACACTATCATATCGTCTGCAAATAATGAAAGTTTAACTTCTTCCTTTCCAATTTGAATCCCTTTGATCCCCTTATGTTGTCTTATTGCTATTGCTAGAATTTCAAGCACTATATTAAAGAGGTATGGAGAGAATGGACAACCTTGTCGTGTTCCTGATTTTAGTGGAATAGCTTTGAGTTTCTCTCCATTTAATTTGATGTTAGCTGACGGCTTGCTATAAATAGCTTTTATTATACTTAGGAACGACCCTTGTATTCCTAATCTCTCTAAGACCTTTATCATAAAGGGATGTTGAATTTTGTCAAATGCTTTTTCCGCATCTAATGAAATGATCATATGGTTTTTTTCTTTCAGATTATTTATATGATGGATTACATTGATAGATTTTCGTATGTTGAACCAGCCCTGCATCTCTGGGATGAAGCCTACTTGATCATAATGGATAATTTTTCTAATGTGTTCTTGGATTCGGTTTGCCAGTATTTTATTGAGAATTTTTGCGTCGATGTTCATGAGTGAGATTGGCCTGTAGTTCTCTTTCTTGGTTGTGTCTTTGTGTGGTTTTGGTATCAGAGTAACTTCAGCTTCATAAAAAGAATTTGGCAATGACTTCTCTGTTTCAATATTGTGAAATACATTAAGGAGTATAGGTATTAGGTCTTCTTGGAAGTTCTGGTAGAATTCTACATTGAAGCCGTCTGGACCTGGGCTTTTTTTTGGTGGGGAGGTTTTTTATAACAACTTCTAATTCTTCGCGACTAACAGGTCTATTTAGATTGTTTACCTGGTCCTGGTTTAACTTTGGTATATGGTACTTATCTAAAAAAGTGTCCATTTCTTTTACATTTTCCAATTTTGTGGCATACAGGTTTTTGTAGTAAGATCTAATGATTCTCTGAATTTCCTCTGTGTCTGTGGTTATGTCTCCCTTTTTGTTTCTGATTTTGTTAATTTGCATATTCTCTCTCAGTCGTTTGATTAGTTTGGATAGGGGTTTATCAATCTTATTGATTTTCTCCAAGAACCAGCTTTTTGTTTCATTGATTCTTTGGATTGTTTTCTGTGTTTCTATTTTGTTGATTTCAGCCCTCATTTTGATTATTTCGAGTCTTCTACTTCTCCTAGGTGAGTCTGCTTCTTTTTTTTCTAAAGCTTTCGGGTGGGCTATTAAGTCTCCAATGTGTGCTTCCTCCGTTTTCTTTAAGTGGGCACTTAATGCTATGAACTTTCCTCTTAGCACTGCTTTCATAGTGTCCCATAGGTTTGAGTATGTTGAGTCTTCGTTTTCATTGAATTCAAGAAAGACTTTAATTTCTTTCTTTATTTCTTCCTTGATCCAGGTGTGGTTCAGTAGTTGACTGTCCAGTTTCCATGAGTTCATAGGCTTTCTGGAGCTAGCATTGTTGTTGAATTCTAACTTTAATCCATGGTGATCTGATAAGACACAGGTGGTTACCGATAATTTTTTGTAACTGTCTAAGTTTGCTTTGTTACCGAGTATGTGGTCTATTTTCGAGAAGGTTCCATGAGCTGCAGAGAAGAAGGTATATTCTTTCTTATTTGAGTGGAATGTTCTATAGATGTCTGTTAAGTCCATTTGATTCATTACCTCCCTTAATCCTCTTATTTCTCTGTTAGGTTTCTGTCTGATTGACCTGTCCATTGGTGAGAGAGGAGTGTTGAAATCTCCTACTATTAGTGTGTGTGGTTTGATGACTGCCTTGAGTTTTAGTAACGTTTCTTTTACATAAGTGGGTGCTTTTATATTAGGGGCATATATATTCAGGATTGAGACTTCATCCTGGTGAATTGTTCCTGTTATGAGTAAAAAATGTCCCTCTCCATCTCTTTTGATTGATTTTAGTTTGAAGTCAACTTTCTTAGAAATTAGTATGGCCACACCTGCTTGTTTCTTAGGTCCGTTTGCTTGATAAACCTTTTCCCAGCCCTTTACTCTGAGTAGATGTCTGTCTTTGTGGTTGAGGTGTGTTTCCTGTAAGCAGCAGAATGTTGGATCCTGTTTTCGAATCCAATCTCTTAGCCTGTGCCTCTTTATAGGTGAGTTGAGTCCATTGATATTAAGTGATATTAATGACCAGTGGTTGTTAACTCTGGTCATTTTTCCTTTCTCTCTTTCTTTCTTTTGGTAGTAGAGTTTGTGTGTTTCCCTTCTTCAAGTTGTGCTGGTGAAGGGTCATTAGATGTCTGAGTTATTATGGGCATTGTTGGACTCCTTGGTTTGTGATTTTTATTTGGTGGTCTTAAAGGCAAACTCGCTACCCTGGCAGCATGTGGAGCCTCTCACAATCACATTCACTATTGTGCCATCCAGTCCCAACTTCTGCTACGCTGAAGCACATAGCCCTTTGGAAGAAGGAATCCAGGAAGGAAAAATCTGAGCTCCTTCCCTTATGGCAGAAAAGATCCTAACCACCTTTCAGAGACAATGGAGTTGTGATATGCCCACCCTACCAATATTCTGATTTTAAAAGACTGATCCTGCCTGGCAGGGACTGATGAGAATCTGTGAATTGGGTCATTGCTTTTAATTTTCAATGATTCAGCTCCTGGTTTAGGGAGCCTATATCATACTTCTTTGGCATAGAAAGTACTGTGGGTATGTGTTTGGGGGGATAGTAGTGGGGTTTCAGGTCTGTTTAGCATCTTGTTTTGTTTTGCTCATTATGTAACCAGAGGCAGCTATATAATCCAGTCTGGACTCAACTCACCCTTAGATCCTAGAATTGGACAGTAGCCAATCTGCTGTGACCTCATTGCTCAGCGTGGTGTCATTCAAACACTGGCCTTTCAAATACTGCATGATGTCAGTGTGGTTCGCAAGAACCTAATATTTCATTATTTTAGAGGCAAATACTGGAGGAATTCCATTCAGTGTAGTCTATACTTTGAGTTTGAGGCCAGACCAGTAGTAGAGGTTATAAAAACAAAAATAAGCAAGAATGGTATGGATTGATGAGTCCCTTTGATTTTGACTGAGGTTGTCTGGTGCTGGGGTTTGATCCAGGTCCTGGCCTGTGTTAGACAAATGTTCTACCTCTGAGCTGCATTCAACTCAATCATTTCCTTTTATTTTACATAGAGACAAAGTCACTTCATGTACACAGGCCATCCTAGAGCAGGGATGTGATTTCCCTCACATCTCTAGTGCTAGGGTTCCAGCATTGTGCAAGCAGCCTACCTGGCTTCTTTTTATGTCAGTTTGAGGAGTGAACTTGCCAAACTGACCAGGTTGAAGCAACTGCACCCCAACAGGCACTTTCGGAAAAATCACTGTCTTGTGGCCCTTCTTAACAAAACCATCCCAAGGCTTTTTTTTAAGATACTGTTAAAAAATTCCGTCTATTATCTGGGTTCTGGGAAAGTTTTCTTCTATAATTTTATTAAATATATTTTCTGGACGATTGAGCTGTACTTCTTCTCCTTCTTATATCCCTATTATTCTTAGGTTTGGTCTTTTTATTGTGTCCCAGATTTCCTGAATGTTTTGTGAGGAGAATTTGTTGGTTATGCTGTTTTCTTTGATCAGAGTGTTTATTTTCTCTATGGTATCTTCAGTGTCTGAGATTCTTTCTTCTATCTCTTGTAATCTGTTGGTGGTACTTGTCTCTGTAGTTCCTGTTCATTTATCCAAATTTTCCATCTCCATCCTTCCCTCGGTTTGTGTTTTCTTTATTACTTCCACTTCATTCTTCA
The DNA here is from genome assembly GCF_950005125.1 of Chionomys nivalis. Classification (NCBI taxonomy): domain Eukaryota; kingdom Metazoa; phylum Chordata; class Mammalia; order Rodentia; family Cricetidae; genus Chionomys; species Chionomys nivalis. The sequence continues at coordinate 53,168,696 of NC_080109.1, forward strand.
AGTCTTGAACCTTTTCCCTTACCTGTTTGATTACTTTTTCTTGTTTCTCTTGGTTTTCTTGGGTATCTTTGAGAGATTTATTCATTTCCTCTACCTTTTTGTTTGTAATCTCTAATTGATTATGGCAGTTTTTCACCTCCTGTTTAAGGTCCTCTATTATTTTCATATAATTCACTTTTGAGTCGAATTCTTCTAATTCTTCTGGATTAGGGTGTACACTTCTTATTTTGGGATTCCTAGATTCTGGTTATGTCACGTTGCCTTTCAAGATGTTGGGGGAATTCTTGTGTTGGCGCCTGCCCATCTCTTCCTTCAAATGGAGCCAGGAGAGGCCTGGTGTCTTGGACCAGTCTTTGCTGTGACTAACTCTCTGTGTGCATCTCCTCAGTGTAGGGGCAGGAACCGTTCCCTTCCAGATGAACCCCCATCCAGATGGAACTTCTCAGCACCTACACAGGGACTCCTGATAGCCCCAATGAGCCAGGGACCAAGGGAAGTAGGGGGCAGGCAGAGCGGGTCCAGGAGAGCACAGCAGACACTGCAGCCCCAGCAGCAGGGGCCCACGTTCCCTGGCGGGGACCTTGAGGCCTGCCCTCTAGTCCGGCACTCATTGCTCTGGGTTGGTAGCCTTAGTGAGAGGGCAGGAAGCTGTTCCACAGCAAAGGACCTTGCAGGCAAGGCAGGCTTGGGGGTGGGGGTGGGGGCGCATGTGTAGGAAAGAAAGCCCTGCAGCAGGAGCTGGGGGAAGGGCGTTTGTGTTCTCTACTGGGACAGTCCGCCCCAGGATAGCACACACTCACCCGTCCAGATCGAACTTCTCAGCACCTACACAGGGACAATGAGCCAGGAACCAAGGGAAGTAGGGGCAGGCAGAGCGGGTCCAGGAGAGCACAGCAGACACTGCAGCCCCAGCAACAGGGGCCCACTTTCCCTGGTGGGGACCTTGAAGCCTGCCCTCTAGTCAGGCACTCACTGCTCTCGCATGAAATTTTTTTTTACACAGCTAATATTTCTACCTTCAAAAGCAGGCGTGTCTTTTCTCTATCATCTTTCTCATGTACAGTCATACTTTCACCACCACATATTTCCATACTATTTACCTTGCATGATTAGAATCATGAGAAATAGAACAACCTGTGGCAAGTTTTGTTAAAATATTATCATTAAACATATTTACCATAGCTATCAGATGCTCCACTTCTACGTACATATATTTAACTGAAAGAAAACATGTTCATGTGGAAATGTTTTATAATGGTTGTAACATCATTATTCATGAACCTTAAGGGTGAACTTACCCACAGCCTCAATCATCAAGATTATGAGAAGATAAAATAAGCCATATGCATACAGAGGAGCATTATTTTACTCTTAACATGAATGCTATATGAATACAGGGTAGATATTTATTTATCTGAGATCCAGGACAATATATAAAGGAGTTAAAACAGGTTAGAATTTCAATGAGCATTAACTTCTATAAATCTCAATGAAAAATTTAAAAAAAAGAAGAAGAATACTCTGTAGACTGTGGCTATATAGACGCCCTGGAAGAAGACGCTGTTGGAACGGATGTGCTCAGATCATCTGTGTGGGGCTATGATTTACAAGTTAACTTTCTAGCTTTTCAGTTGTTGTATGAGGTGACTACAGATTCAATAAAACCCAGTTTGGATCCTTCCTACTGGTATAGGCCAGTGTTTCCTGACGACCAGACTGCAATTCTAGGCAATAATGTTGGCATGATGGGAGTCAGCAAGGAGGAGTTGGGCGTGATTAAAAGTTTGGTATTTTTGGGTACAGTGAAGACTCATTTGGGCACCAGAAACCTTAACAGATAATCTCACACATTTGAGCCACATACGTCCCTTAAAGTAGGTAGGTAGGTAGGTAGGTAGGTAGGTAGGTAGGTAGGTTGGTTGTTTGCCCCACCTACTTGGGTTAGGGTCTGAGAATCCATTATCAAGGAAAGCCCTAGGGAAGCAAAATCCCTAGGGAAGGGTTTACAACCACAAAGAGAGGCGTGGCCCGAGCTCACACGACTAGGGATGGCACTACTCCCTTACCGAGGACTGGGACCTCCTAAATCGATTAGCAAACATGCTCGTGTCAGTGGTGTCATCTCATACCTGGAGTACAATTTTGTTTTGGAGTATGATTTGTTTCTTGGTTTTGTTGCCCTAAATCCTGCCTCTCTGACCCCCAGAGAAACATCCAATAAACCCTCTTGCTTTGAAAGCAAAAGGATGAATCTAGATGCTGCCATTTACAATGAAGACCAAACAGAAGTCACCCCAGTTCCTCCCATTTGCGGAAGGAGTTATCCCACCACAGGTTACATGGAATAAGCAAAACTCTTGGAAGCAGGTGTGGCCCAGCCCGGCCCAGTAAGAAAAAAGCTCAGCTACACACAGAGCCTGGCACTCTCCTCAGACAAACAACAGCTAAAGCTTTAACTCGGGAAACAGATGTATGTTCTGATCTAAGACCTATTGCTGGGCCCTAAGAGAGAGGAGAGGGACAGAGACAGAGACAGAGAGAGAGACAGAGAGAGAGAAACACCTCAGTAGATCAGGGTTCTTGTTCCTTCCTTCACTCCCTAGCAGCTACATCAGGTAGATCACAGCTGCCTGTAACTCTAGCTCCAGGGGATCTGTCCTCCTCAGAACATGTACACAAATACCACAAATTTCATAGACACACTCTTCTACTAAAATAACAAGACTCTTCTCCCATTAAATAATTTAAGTAAAATCAACACTGTAGAAACAACAACAACAACAACCCAGGCATATAAGAGTCATGGTTTTTAAGGTTTTAGAATGTGTTTTTAAAATTGAAATACTCTGCTCCCATCTGAGGTTGCTCTAAATGAGGATTAAAAATGAGACTGCAGGGCCGGTGGCGCACGCCTTTAATCCCAGCACTCGGGAGGCAGAGGCAGGCGGATCTCTGTGAGTTCGAGACCAACCCGGTCTACAAGAGCTAGTTCCAGGACAGGCTCCAAAACCACAGAGAAACCCTGTCTCAGAAAACCAATAAATAAATAAATAAATAAATAAATGAGACTGCATCATAGGAAAGTAGGCTGGGGAAAGTCAATTCAGAAGTGCCACATCCCCAGAGTGACAGGTGCATCAGAGCTGCTGCGCTCTAACATATGGCGAATGCGAGGAATGATGCACTGTGTGTTTCTAGCCATAGAGAATGCATTTTAAGGATTTCATTTTAAAGTTGACCGCTTTAGAATGAGACTTTATGAGAAGCTAGCATGCAATCTTCTCAAAAATAACTAACCATCAACCTTATACTCTATCTCAGTCCAACACAGTCTCCAACAGCATTAGACTAACTAAGTAACTTAATGACCTCCAACCCTGTAAGATATTTTGGGTGAAGTTTTGTCTGAGTTTAAAAAAAAAATGGCCGGCCCGGGCGGTGGTGGCTCATGCCTTTAATCCCAGCACTCCACTCGGGAGGGAGGCAGAGGCAGGCGGGTCTCTGTGAGTTTGAGGCCAGCCTGGTCTACAAGAGCTAGTTCCAGGACAGGCACCAAAAACTACAGAACAACCCTGTCTTGAAAATAAAAAAAAAGGGAAAGAAAGAAAGAAAAAGAAAACAGTGCTGTCCTAGAAAATGCCCTCTCCCTTTGAACACGGCCCCTCCTTTGGGCTGAGTTTCCCACACAGCTCTGACGATGCAGGAGGATGCCGAGAGCCCAGTTGGTGCCTCAGCCCGATGCCCGCATCTGTGCCTTGGCAGCAGCTATTCATCTCTTGCCACTCAGAGAGAGTCCAATTCCCTTAAGTTTATCCTTCCCTAAGTGCTCATTCACTTCAGAGGACTCAACCCTCATCCTCCGTATCCTCCTGGCCTAATTTCTCATATTACTGAGTATGAATACCTGTTCAGGAGAGGGAGGAAGGGTCATTCATGAAAAAAGTGAGTGTTCAACTAACTAGCTCCCCATGGGTGAAGGAAGTAGTGAAAAGATTTTAATGACGCAGAGAGACATTTCTAGTTTTGGAAGGAGGAGATCCTGAATGGCTCCCTCTGTGTCACAGGAGAGACTCCCGGAAAGGAAACCTCAGGTTCCGGTCGGTCAGTTCGGGGAGAAAGATTAGCAAGGAGGTAAAGGCCGTGCCTCACGACATCAGCAGTCCCTTCTCTGGAAATTCTACGGTATCCCAGAGAGCTCTCAGAATTTTGTGATGTCACTCGTGTCCTAGAAACGCCAACTGCCCTCAAGACACACTGTCTCGGTGCCTATAAGACTCACTTCTAGACACGTCGTCTAGACTGGTGAGTCTACTTGCAAGAGAGAGAATGGAGATCGTGGAGAGGCCAGAGGGAGGAAGAAGAAAGCTGGCCCCAGATCTCACAGGAAAACATGGAGAAATAAGTGGTTGGTCCTGGGGAAGACGAAATGAGTTCACCACTAGCAGGGACTAGAGAGATCTCTGGATGTGATGGCTTTGAGACTTCCAGGGCTAGGGCTCAGGAACTGGGAGGTTTCTGGGATGCCCAATAGGCCTGCCTGTCTTGTTTCTCTGAGTTCCTAAAGGGCCAAGCCACGTCAAAGATTCGTGATAGTTGATTTGACAAAGTCGGGAATAGACAAGGAGTGCGGAAGGAGTCAGTGAGATTTCAATATCAGCATTGCACATCATCTCCCCCCCCCAAGTCCTTTTCGTTGTGGAGCAGTAATAATAGAGAAAACGGAGTAGTGCTCTGCCAAAGCCCGATTTTTACCATGCCTTATATCACAGACATTAGCAGGGTTGAGGCATCAAGTGCTGCAGTCAGTCAGTCAGTCAGTCAGTCCATCCTCCTGTGACCCCCTAATGTTTCTGGCTTCCCAGTTAGGAATGACACTCTGGTCTCCAGTTCAGCCTGAGAGGAGCTCTTTAGAGCCAATGGATGAGAGAGTAAGAAGAGATTACAATTTTTTTCTTTTTCCTTCTTCTTTTGTCTTTTCCCTCTCTTTCTCTGTTTTGCTGTTTTGTTTTGTTTTTCAAGAAAGGGTTTCTTTGCGTATTTTGGTCTGTCCTAAAACTCACTCTGTAAATCAGGAACTCACGGAGATCTGTGTGTGTAAGTGCTGTGATTAAAGGCATGCCCCCACCCCCACACACCACAGTCCGGCTGAGACTGTAATTTCTTGTTAGTTCTGGGTGTCCTGGGCTGTTAGTAAGTGACGATGGCTCTGTGTTGTGAATCTTTGTGAATCCAGACTATGTTCTGCCCTTCAATGACATGAGTCTGAAGCATCAAGCTAGTGACTTGGGCACCCACCCCTATACTACCTGAGGTCTCTGAAGTCACGGTGCATCCTCTCTATAGCTCTGAATAAGGCTTAGAAAGCCTTCCCCTGGGTCACCTTGTGCAGAGGAAACCAGGTAACCTCTGAGAGACGTGCACCACCTTCCTACAGAAAGAAGGGAGGACTGACTGACTAATACCCACAGAGGGGGAAACTCAAGCCTGGTATTTCAGAACCCGCTTGGACAAAGTCTCATCTGTCAGTCACTTCCTGAACAAAAGAAGGAAGGAAGGAAGGAAGGAAGGAAGGAAGGAAGGAAGGAAGGAAGGAAGGACGGAAGGACCACAATTATCTCTCCTTTTGTATCCTTTTTACACACTTCTCATGCTCTGATGAATATTGTGATTCAAGTTGGCTGTGTCCCCTTTTCCATGGCATGTGCACTGTGGCTCTAGATCAAGGAATCAGTTTTTTGGTGTGTGTTGCTCTATCTGGGAGAAGCACCACAGCAGTTGCATACTGACTGAGAAATTTGATTTTTAGGAAATAATTTTTCATATCTGTGAATGGTCTCTCCATAGCCATTCATGTTTCCTTAAATTTGAGTATAGGCATGAATGATCCCTCCCTCCCTCCCTCTTCATGGGAATGAGTGTCTGCTCTTGCATTGGGGGCTCCCCTGGGTGCACCCCAGTTCTCAGCATCTCCAGCCCAACCTGTCACAAGCTGATCACACATTTGCAAACTTGGGATATATTCTGCTGAAGTTTTGGGGTAATGAATTTCATCAATTATGGGACTAAACTTTGTTGTGATCTGACAGGACACTCACTCACCAACAACTTTGTGGTTCCTCCATAATGTGCTTATTTCTGTCAGGGAACTGAAAGCCAGCCAGCCAGCCAGCCAGCCAGCCAGCCAGCCAGCACCGTCTTTCCTTGTTTCTCAGTTTGTTCTTATATTCAGTCTCTCCCTCCCCCCCTTCCTTTAAAAAATTTATTTATTTTTATCTTATGTGCATTTGTGTTTTTGCCATGGCTCTCAGGCTCCTGGATTACAGACAGCCATGAGCTGCCATGTAGATGCTGGGAATTGAACCTTAAACTATCTCTTCAGCCCGACATGGAGCATCTCTCTATATAGCCCTGCCTGCAAAACTTTCAGAGTTCACTCTGCCCCCTGATTAAAGGCATTATGCGTTATGCTTCCTTTTATTGTATATTTAGTGGGGTTTGTGTGTGTGTGTGTGTGTGTGTGTGTGTGTGATAGAGAGAGAGAGAGAGTTTCATTATGAAACCAAAAGTCAGTCAACAACAACGAACTTTGTATTTATTTGTTTGTTCATCCGTAAACGTATTTGCTTACTTACTCTTATTTATTTATTTGTTTGTTTGTTTGTTTACAGTGGAAGACTTAATTCAGTACAGAATGATCAGAACGGTAGGGTATCCTTGGGAAAATATCACGATGAGTTTCCCTTCCGAGAGGCTGCTTTCTGGTAAGATGTGAAACCGCAGTTTTAAGCGCCCGCTTTCCACAAGTCCCTTTTCCCAAGGTCAGGCATTTTTTAGATAAGCAAGGGTCTCCATTCATTCCCTTTGAGGAACTCTCAGGTCAGGCCCTGACATTAACATCTGACTGGAGCTTATCGTCAAGGCCAATGGTACACTCCTCAGCCCCTCCCCTCCGTGACCTGAGAAGCCACACCCCACCCCAGTTCACAGGCCCCTCTTAATCTAACTAACTATACAGCCTCAAAAGTGGCATCTCTTCTCACTGAAATGCTGTTGGCAGCCATTCGATGAATTTATTCTCAGATCAGATCCTGTCCAGCAGGGATGTCTTCTTTCCATGTTTCTTCTTCTTTTGTATGTTGCAGTCATTCCAGATGTGGTGGTATATGATGAGAGAGAGAGAGAGAGAGAGAGAGAGAGAGAGAGAGAGAAATGGAATTGCTTTTTATTTGAAGAGTTTTAATGATTTAATATTCAGCTATTTCCAGCCTTCTTTACCAGCACATTTATTATTACCAGCGAGCACCTTCCTCTGAAAACATTGGAAACCCCCCGATCTGTTCATATCATGTGCGCGCGTGCGTGCGTGCGTGCGTGTGTGTGTGTGTGTG
>NC_080109.1:53186083-53213583 GCF_950005125.1 Chionomys nivalis
CCGCGACCGCTCAACACCACACAGCGCTCACAGCCTACGGGACAAGGCAGCGCACGGTGGGCCGCTCGCCCGACGTCCTCCGCTCACGGAGGGGAACCTCAGAGAGCCTCTTACCGCTTCGCCTCGACCCCCTTCATCATCTTAACCCAACGAGAGCACACCTCGCAGAGGAACACCGCTAAAGGCCGGACCGCGCACAGAAGGCACACACGTCAGAGAACCAGGAAACGCCGCCGCCGCTCAGAATCGGGCACCTCTGAAGATCGGCCTGGAACGCTCCAGGAGCACCAACGAGGATGGCAAGCAAGACGCGTGCACGCGAGCCCGCTCGGGAGGGACACACGTGACGCGGCACATCAGCCGACCCTCCCCCGGCTCGGAGGGAGGAGGGCTAAACAGACCACACACGGTGGGCAGAGTGAAACGCGCGACGGGGGGAACAGAGCCCCCCCGGCGCGCCTCACAGGAACCCCCACGAACCACAGCGAGCAGTGCGGAGGGGCTTTCACAGGGCTCAGGCCGGATAACCGCACCCCTGCCTTCCACACACCACCGGTAAAAGGTGGGGAGGAGAGACGAGGGGCCCGCTGGCAGAACGAGAAGAGCGGCCGCCATTCGCCATGAATGTCCGTCCCTCGCCTGGCGCGGCTTAGGCCTCCGGCCCGAATGAACACAGAGCGAGGGCACCACATCGATCGACAAAGCAGAACCGGGAAGAAACGAGCGAGAGAGCACCAACACATGCCACAAAAAAAAAAAAAAAAAAAAAATTGAAAAAAAAAAAGGAAAACCCTTCACACCTCCACAACCAAAAAAAACAGCGGTGGGGTCCACGGGGAAATCCAAAAAAAAATGTGCACTCGGGAGGCACATAAGGCAGCAGAAGGGTCAGACTGAGTAACCCTCCCCCACGCAAGGAATCATGGAGGCTCGGGAGCTCCACAACGAGGGAGGGGGAAAACAGTGCGCTCGGGAGGCACTGGGGAAGCAGAGGACCGGGGGGGGGGAACCCACCCAGTCCATGGAGACTCGGGAGCTCCACGATCTGATCCCAAAAAAAAAAAAAAAAAGCAAGCACCGGGACGGTAAGGGAGAAGCATCGAGAGACAGTTCCCACCATCCAAACGGCACGGGCGACAGACCACAAAGCGGGGACGCCTGACACGCTTCACCACGGGCAAAAAAAAGCAAGGAAGCCAGTCACCTCAGAAAGCCACTCGGGAAAGCACGCACGGGCCCCGTCCCAAAAGGCAGCGAGAAACCCGGGGACAGCAGGCTGGGCTAGGCGGGAGAAAAAGCACCCAGCGAGCGAGGCTCAGAAGAGAGACCGCCACCTAGTGTCCTTTAATGTCACCCAATTAAAGGACAGCGTGTCAGCACCTATCTGCAGGTACAATAAGGACAGATAGTAACCATTAGAAGAATGACAACAGGTCCGGGGAGTCATTCACAGACCACACAGAACTCCTGAAAGTGAGGCTGGGTGAAATGTCCCAAAAATGTCCCCATAAACAAGAGAACCGACCCTCAAAGGAACAACTGGTCGACCTCATAACCATGACAGGACCGAGAGAGCGAGGTGGACATGCCAGAAAGCCGGGCGCCCAGCCTCCTCCCGGCCGAAGACCCTGCGACCAGCCGCTAGGGATGGAGACGGGCAAGAAGAAAAACTTGGGGGAAAAAAAAAAATAAAATCTCGAGTCCAAGAAACCGGGGACCAGTGAACAGGGAAGCCGGGACCACCACCTCCTCTCGGCCTCAGAATGGCAAGGCCCGCCGCTGAGGACCGAGGGTTCTGGCAAGAGGAAAGAACAAAAAAAATTCATAAAAAGCTCCGAGAGTCCGAACCAGGGAAGCGAGAAAGCCGGGACTACAGCCTCCTCTCGGCCTCAGGATGGCAAGGTCCGCCGCTGAGGACCGAGGGTTCTGGCAAGAGGGGGAAAGAATTAAAAAAAAAAAAAAAAAAAAAAAAAAAGTCCGAGACCCCAACGAGTGCGTGACAGGGCAGCGGGGAAGCCGGGATCAACCAACGCCTCCTCTCGGCCGAGGGTCGCCGGGTCCCAGGGCTCTTAGAAGAGAGTTTAAAAGGCAAGGGAAAAACAACTTTTAAAGCCGGGGTACTTTACCGATCCTGGGCCCGGGTAGACTCGACACCTAGCGGGGGTACGCCAACGACTTATGCCTTCTGGTCGACCCGCTCAAGTCTCCCAGCACCCTTCCCATCTGCTCCTTTCACTCGGTTCCAGCCCCAGCGCACCCATGGGTGACTCTTCCGGCACAACCTCCTACACAGAGACCGTTCCCAAGCACGACACCAACTCCGGGACACACCCGCCTGCCGGGCCGGGACTCTCGTCACTCTTTCCGCCTCACAAAAGCCATTTCGCCCCGTCCTCGTCAACGACCGAGGACCAGGAGCGTTGCACAAAAAAGGCCACCGCTAGGTGGCGCCCGACAACCGACCGACATACATCGCTCGCTCGCCCGCTCGCTCGGCCGCGGCGTCTTCACCTTTTCTGGCGTTACAGCGTCCTCCCACGCTCACGCCCGGAGGCGACACGGGCCCACAACAGGACAGGGAACCCCCCTGTCGGTTCCCCCACCCCACCCCCGAACACGGTGAACGCGGGCCGGCCTGGACATTCGGGGCGACGAAAACGAAAGTACGACCGAGACCACAGGCAGCTGGGAAAACAGGCGAATCAATCGCTCACGGGAAACAAAGAGCGTGTCTGACCGTTCATCGGTGACAGGACTAGGTGGGGGGCCAGGGGCTTCTGCCACAATTAGGCCATGGTGAGAGGGAGGGAGGGAGGGAGGGAGGGAGGGAGGGAGGGAGGGAGGGAGGGAGGGAGGGACCGACGGACTGAGGGGGACCGAGGGACCGAGGGAGGGAGGGAGGCGGCAACGGCAGTTCCCTGCCATCTAAGTCTCCTTTCGCCATGGCCACTGCTTGCTTGCTTGCTTGCTTGCTTGCTTGCTTGCTTGCTTGCTTGCTTGCGGTTCTTTTTCTTCACCCCACTCCCCACGCCCTCAGCCCACCCTTCTCAGACTAAATACCGAGTCGGAGAAAATTAAAACAGCCGTGGTGGAATAGTTTTTTTAAAAACTATTCCTGGCATGACAGACATGGGCCCTCACACTCGAGTTTATGAGACACTGCTGAGAGCATGGAGCCCATAGGACAAGGTTTTGGCTTCCCCTTCCCCTCCCACATAAGCCAGATAGATAGATAGATAGATAGATAGATAGATAGATAGATAGATAGATAGATACCCAGCAGCAGAAGCATGAAAGCAGCTTCTCAGACCCTTTAGAGCTCCTGAGTACTGGGGTTACAGTCATGGCAGAGGATTTGACTAGGCCAGGGCTTTCTTCACAACCACCATCCAGGCCCCCAGCACTGCCTGGCTGCCTGGCTGCCTTCCTTTTTTAAATGCCAGTTTAATAAAATTTTAGTTACTTTTAATTGCGTTGGGAGACTAGAAATGTTTTGGGTTTTCGTGAGTAGGCAGACATATGAAAGGAAGGGAGGGAGAGAGGGAGGGAGGGAGGGAGGGAGGGAGGGAGGGAGGGAGGGAAGGGAGGAAGGAAGGAGGCAAGGATCAGAGCAGTGAATATACAGGTGCACAGTCCTTACACCAATATTGACTGCAGATAGAAAATAAGAGGAAGAAAAAAAACACACACACACACAGAATGTCACCAAAGGGACAGCCTGGTCTATAAAAGTGAGTTCCAGGAGAGCCAGGGCTATTACATGAAATTGCCTGAGTTCAGATCAACAATTTCTCAACTCCAACAACGATGTTTACAGGAAAGGCAACAGATGTGTACACCAAGGAAAGCCAGTGGAGCCGTAGGCACACCCTTCACACACTTTGAAACTTCTCTGTTGCAAGGTCACAGAGTTAGGAAAGGATCTTGATCTTGAACTTTCCTTAATAGTAAGTCTGTGTGTGTATCACACTCAAGCCAAGTGCCCTCAGAGCTCATGGAAGACAAAACAGAGCTCTAGACTAAGAGAGACGGGGGGGGGGGGGGTATATTCACTCAAGAAAATGAAAGCAAAACCCTACACAAACCTTGGCACACAGTAAAATCAGTCCTATGAGGAAATTTGTAGCTCTAATTGCCTACTTTTTAAAAAAACTTCTAACCGGGTAATGGTGGTACATGCCTTTAATTCCAGCACTCGGTCTGGTCTCCAAGAGCTAGTTCCAGGACTGACTCAATTAGAGAGAACTAGAGAGAAACCCTGTCACAAACAAACAAACAAAAGAATAAAGTATTACATAAATCAATAGATGCATACAAAGATGGAAGAATAGATGGATAGATAGAGAGACAGACAGACAGACCCACACTCCATCTTCTGTCTTCTGAAGGTACCAGGCTCTCTCACAGGGGTCAGGCAGAAACGCAGGCAGTGTATGTGTGTGATATCAAGCAAGCCTATATGTGATATATAGGGTATGATAGGATAATGTCACTATGAAATTGGGGTAGGTCTCAGGAGCACAAGAACCCAAATCTGTGCTGTACTCCCTGTCACCAGAAGAGGGCACTAGATACCCACCATGTGGTTTCTGGACATTCCAGAAATTCCATCTCTCCAGTTCTCATTCTTTCATTGTTCCTCCTGCATGCCTGCATCGAGTGAGAGAGTGGGCACCGTTTCTGTTTCTCCCTGCTTCTCTGCGTGTCTGTGTCTGTCACGTCCTGCATAGCCAGAGTGCCCGCCACCTATGCCTGAGATAGATGTAGCTGGCAGCCCTGAGGCTGGGGGAGAAAGGGAGAGAGTGGGTCCCCTGGAGAGCCTTGGGCAGAGGCTCTGTGGATTCCCTGCAGGAGGCCTCACCGCCTCTGAGGAGCCCATGGGGGAGGGGGAAAGGGAAGGTCAACCATACAGTCCTGCCTGGCTTTTGCTTTGTTTTGGTTTTGGTTTTTGTTTTTATTTCCAGGTACAGCTGTGACCAGGTCTGAATCCAGGACAGACTCCAAAGCTAGAGAGAAATCCTGTCTCAGAAAACAAAAAAATAAATAAATACACTAATCAAGAAATGGATAGATAGATAGATAGATAGATAGCCAGACAGAGAGATGATAAAACACCTCCAAGATGAGGAAGACCAAGGCAGGCAGATCACTGTGAGTTTAAGGCTACCTTGTTCTGCAGAGTGATATTCAGGACAGGCAAAGTGACACAGAGAAACCCTGTTTTCAGAAAAAAAAAAAAAAAGATGGGGGCTGGAGAGATGGCTCTGTGGTTAAGAGTGCCGACTGCTCTTCCAGAGGACCCAGGTTCAATTCCTACCACCCACATGGCAGTTAACAGCTGTCTGTAACTCCAAGATCTGACACCCTCAGGTAGACATACATGCAGGTAAAACACCAATGCAAATAAAATAAAAATAAATAAATTATTAGGAAAATAAATATATAAAAAAGGTGTTTAGTGCATGCCTTTAATCCCAGCACTAGGAGGCAGAGGCAGATGGCTCTCTGTGAGTCTGAGGCCAGCCTTGTCTACAAAGTGAGTCCCAGGGCATACGAGGGTACACAACGAAACCCTATGTTGAAAAACAACAAATAAACAAACAAATAGAGAGATAATAGCAATAAAAATATTTGAGAGTTCAAGTAATTGACTCCGTCAACAATAATAGAATATAAAAATAAAAATATCAAATGCACTTGAACACATTGGCACAGGAGACCATTTCCTAAATAGAACCCCAGTAGCACAGACACTGAGAGAAACAGTTAATAACAACTGAGACCTCCTGAAACTGAAAAGCTTCTGTAAAGCAAAGAACACAGCCAACAAGACAAAATGACGGCCTACAGAATGGGAAAAGATCTTCACTAACCCCACATCAGACAGAGGTCTGGTCTCCAAAATACACAAAGAACTCAAGAAATTGGTCATCAAAAGAACAAATAATCCAATTTAAAAAATGGAGTACAGACCTAAACAGAGAATTCTCAACAGAGGGATCTAAAATGGTTGAAAGACACTTAAATGTTGGGTCGAGGGGTGGATCATGCAAAGATGAGAAACCACCAAGTTTAATAAACCAGAAGCAAACTTTATTCCAGAAACCAGATCCTAGGAAAACCAGAAGCAAACTTAAAAATAAAAAAATAAATAAATAAAAATCACCACGGGGCACAGAAGCTTATCAGCTAGCTGAGACCACAGACAGAGTTTGGGCTTCTGACACTGTGGCAAAAGGCCAGTTTCTGAAACCAATTTTTATAGTAGGGGCATCAAGCATTAACTCTGAACAAAGGAATTTTTATGATCTTGCCCTGACCCGTGGGTCAGTCAACATTAGACCCTACAGAGGGGAGTGAGTTTTAACATCAATGGGTAACTAGGCAACTATCATGAAATATGTTTCAAAGTAGATTTCTTGACCGAATGCATGACAGTCCGGTATGAGATCATGGTTTTATGGTTTTATTTCATTTTGTCTGTGTGTGTGTGTGTGTGTGTGTGTGTGTCGTCTGTGTTCTCTGACTCTCTTGTACATTGAATTTAACTTCAGATTTTATTTGTTTTTCTCAGTGTGCCCATGTCTGTCCGTGTGTGTGTGTGTGTGTGTGTGTGTGTGTGTGTGTGTTCGCGTATGTGGGCGAGGATCACAATTCAAAACATTGCAGTGAAGGCCCTTTGTAGACAGCCCCCAGGACTACCTTCCTTTGTTCTTTTGTTTCTTCATTTTCATTCTATCTTTTTTTTTCTTTCTTTCCTTCTTTCTTTCTTCTTTTTTCTTTCTTTCTTTTTTTTTTTTTTTGTTTTTTTTGTTGTTGTTGTTCAACGTGTATATGTTTTTATTTGGTACAGGGGTTTTTCTACACAACATGGGAATTCACTACCTAGATAGACCAGACCTGTCTCCATTTCAAGGTTCACCTGCCTCTGTCTCTTGGATGATAGAATAAAAGGTGTGAACCACAACAACCCTGCTTTGTTTTTAGTATGTTGTTCTATTCATTTCTTGTACACTTAGTTCAATTTTAATTTTAGTTTTGTTTTGTTTTGTTTTGTTTTTCGAGACAGGGTTTCCCTGCATAGCAGTCCTAGCTGATCTGGAACTAGCTCTTGTAGACCAGGCTGGCCTCAAACTCCCAGAGATTCACGTGCCTCTGCCTTCTGTGCGCTGGGAATAAAGGCATGTGCCACCACTGCCCAGCCATTTTCAAATTCTATTTAAATCTCTCGGTGTGCCTTTTGTATGTGGGGGAGACAGGGAAGGTGTCCTATTTCCAAACATTTTCATAACTGCACTTAGCACTGCACTCTTTTACATTTAATTTTACTTTTTTAAGAGTGTTTCCAGTTGTGTAGGACTTAGTTTAATTTCAATTTCTTAAAGAATTTTTTATGATTTATTTAACTTTAGATGTACAATGGGGTGAGGGTATCAGATCATCCAGGAACTGGATTTACAATCACGTATGAGCTGCCATACGGGTGCTGGGACCTCTTCCTCAGAGCCACCAAGCCATCTCTCCAGGCCCTTAATTTTCTTTAAAAAATTATGTTTCTCTGGGTGTGCCTGTGTGTGTGTGTGCCTCTGTGTGTGTGTGTGTGTGTGTGTGTGTGTGTGCATGTGTGCGCGCACATGTATTTGTGGGGTGGCTTTTGAACTAACCAAGATGACTGGTTTCATATGTGGCAGAGAGGCAGGTGGATCTCTGGGAGTTTGAGGCCAGCCTGGTCGACAAGAGCTAGTTCCAAAGACAAGCTCCAAAGCAGCAGAGAAACCCTGCCTTGAAAATCAAAACAAAATCACAAACCAAAAAAATAAAACGCAAATTAAATGTGAAAGAGAGAGAGAGAGAGAGAGAGAGAGAGAGAAGACATGTTGATTCATCGATTTACAGACAAGAAATAAGAAAAAACAAAACCATAATACAAAACCATAATGTTACCAAGATGACAGCCTGGTTTATATAATGAGTTAAAGGTATTATACAGAGAAACACTGCACCAAAAAGTAATAATGATAATAATAATAATAATAATAGAAGAAGAAAACAGAAAAAAAAAACAAGGAAGGAAGGAAGGAAGGAAGGAAGGAAGGAAAAACATGTGTTTTCCTTTTTTTCTTTCTTTATCTCAGGTTATTTTATTTTAATTTATTTCTTTTAATTGCTGCAGCAGCAGCAGTATATTTTGGGCAGCTGCCTAGCTGGGTAATGGTGGCAGCACATTTCTTTATTCTCATTTCTCAGCCCTCAGAAATCAGGAGAGGCAGAGGCATGCAGATCACTGTGAATTTGAGGCTACCTTGTCCTGCAGTGTGAGTTTCAGGACAGGCAAAGCGACAGACACAGAGAAACCCTGTCTTGGGGGGAAAAAGTGTGTTTAATACAGGCCTTTAATTCCGGCACTAGGAGGCAGAGGTAGAGGCAGGGGCAGCTAGATCTCTATGAGTCTGAGGCCAGCCTTGTCTACAAAGTGAGTTCCAGGGCAAACACAGGGAACCTCTATGTAGAAAAACCACTAATAATAATAATAATAATAATAATAATAATAATAATAATAATAATAATAATCTAAGAGCTCAATTAATTGACTTCACCCACAATTCAAAAATTTAAAAATAAAAAAGAAGAGTGTGTCTGACTGATCAGTGAAAGGACTATGAGGGCCAAGGGGCTGCCACAATTATGGCTTGGTGAGAGGGAGGAACTGAGGGAGGGAGGGAGAGAGGGAGGGAGGCCTGCTTTCTTGGGGTTCTTTTTCAGTAGTTGTGTTTGTACAATCTACCCCATACCCCACTTCTCATACTAAATACCGAGTCTGAGAAAATTAAAACAGCCATGGAAAAATTCCCACTTGGATCTGTTCCTGCCCTGTAAAACAATAATCACAACAAAAATATCCATATCTAAGCAGACCAGTCAAGTTGTAGCCTCACCCTTTAAAGGTTCAGCAAGGAGTCCTAGCTGTTAGGAAGGGCTGGTGACCTTGAACTTTAATAGTCTCTTAAATCTGCCTTCTCACTTTTACCAGGTGCCCTCAGGGGACAGGAGTGGAGGCCAGGGCCCCTGCAACAGGAGATCTCCTAGATAACCTACAGGCTCTTAGGGTTCCTGGGCCTGCTTACAGAAAGACATGAGACACAGAGAAAACAATTTTTTATTTTTTTTGGTTTTCTGAGACAAGGATTCTCTATAGCTTCGGCACCTGTCCTGGAACTGTTGATGACCAGGCTGGCCTCAAACTCACAGAGATCCTCCTGCCTCTGCCTGGCACAGAAAAAATTACAACAACCATGGAATAGTATGAAAAATTCTGACTTTGTTGTCATTTCCAGGAATACTGACATAGTGAATTATTTGGAACGTTTTCACTTCAGACAGAAAAAAACGGAAATGTCATTTTATTTATTTATTTATTTATTTATTTATTTATTTTTGGTTTTTTTGAGACAGGGTTTCTCTGTGGTTTTGGAGTCTGTCCTGGAACTAGCTCTTGTAGACCAGGCTGGTCTCGAACTCACAGAGATCCGCCTGCCTCTGCCTCCCAAGTGCTGGGATTAAAGGCGTGCGCCACCACCGCCCGGCTCTCCAGGCTCTTAATTTAAAAGTTTATTTATGTGTCTCTGGGTGTGCCTGTGCCTTTGTTTGGTTTGTGTGTGTGTTGTGTGTGGGGGTGTGGGGGTGTGGGTGGGGTGGCTTTAGACCTCACCAGACAAAGGCATTCAAGAGCACTGGCTCCATATTTAGCAGAAACAGGATCTCTGGGAGTTTTAGGCCATCCTGGTCTACAAGAAAGAAGCTAGTTCCAAGAACAGTCTCCAAAGAAGCAGAGAAACCCTGTCTCATAAAGAAAAACACAAAACCAAACCAAAAGAGGGGGGAGGGGGGGAGGGAGGGAGGGAGGGAGGGAGGGAGAGAGAGAGAGAGAGAGAGAGAGAGAGAGAGAGAGAGGACAGCTAGGGCTGTTACACAGAGAAACCATGCCTCAAAAAATAATAAAAGAAGAAAAAAAAAAGCAAGAGAGCAAGAAAGCAAAAAAGCAAGCAAGCAAGCAAGCAAGAAAGAAAGCTAGAGAGAAACCCTGTCTCAGAAAGAAAACAAAAAAAAATAAATAAACTAATAAATGAATGGATAGATAGATAAATAGATAGCCAGAGAGAGAGAGAGAGACAGAGAGATGAAAAAACGCCTCCAAGTCTGCAGATTGAGATTCAGGACAGGCAAAGTGACACAGAAAAACCCTGTTTTCAAAAAAAAAAAGGGGGGGTGTTTAGTGTACGCCTTTAATCCTAGCACTAGAAGGCAGAGGCAGGTGTATCTCTGTGAGTCTGAGGCCAGTCTTGTCTACAAAGTGAATTCCAGGGCATACAAGGATACACAACGAAACCCCGTGTTGCAAAACCACAAATAAACAAACAGATAATAACAATAAAAATATTTGAGAGTTCAAATAATTGACTTCATCCACAATAAAAAAAATATAAAAATAAAAATATCAAATGCATTTGAACGCATCGTCTCAGGAGACCGCTTCCTAAATCTAACTCCAGTAGCACAGACTCTGAGAGGAACAAAATTAATCAATGAGACCACCTGAAACTGAAAAGTTTCTTCTGTAAAGCAAAGGGCATGGCCAACAAGACAAAACGACAGCCTACAGGATGGGAAAAGATCTTCACTAACCCCACATCAGACAGAGGTCTCATCTCCAAAATATACAAAGAACTCAAGACATTGGTCATCTCAAGAACAAATAATCCAATTCACAAAATGGAGGTACAGACCTAAACAGAGAACTCTCAACCGAGGAATCTAAAACGGCTGAAAGACACTTAAGGAAATGTTCAACATCCTTAGTCATCAGAGAAATGTAAATCAAAACAGCTCTGAGATTCCACTTTATACCTGTAAGAATGGTCAAGATCAAAAACACTGATGACAACTTATGCTGGAGAGGATGTGGGGAAAAGGGAACATTCCTGCATTGCTGGTGGGAAGGCAAGCTGGTACAGCCACCCTTTGGATGTCAGTGTGGCGATTTCTCAGAAAATTAGGAAACAACCTTCCTCAAGACCCAGCAATACCACTTTTAGGTATATATGTAAAGGATGCTCAATTGTGCCACAAGGACATGGGCTCAACTACGTTCATAGCAGCATTGTTTGTCGTAGCCAGAACCTGGAAACAGCCTAAATGCCCTCTGACTGGAGAATGGATGAGGAAAAGGTGGTACACTTACACAACGGAGTACTTACTACACAGCAGAAAAGAATAATGACACCTTGAATTTTGCAGGCAAATGGATGAAGCTAGGAAACATCATTTTGAGGGAAGTAACCCAGACCCTAAAAGACAATTATCACATATACTCACTCATAAGTGATTTTTAAACATAAGGGGAAAAAAAGCTCACAAATCACAATCCCAGAGAACCTAGACAACAATGAGGACCCTAAGAGAGACATACATAGATCTAAAATACATGAGTAGTAGAAAAAGACAAGATCTCCTGAGAGCATGGGAACCTTGGGAGAGGGTTGAAGGGGAGGGGAGAGGCAGGGAAGGGAGCAGAGAAAAATGTAGAGCTTAACAAAAATAAATAAAAGAAACAAATAAAGGCGGGTGGTGGTGGTGGTGGTGGTGGTGGTGGTGGTGGTGGTGGTGGTGGTGGTGGTACATTCCTTTAATCCCAGCACTTGGGAGGCAAAGGCAGGTGGATCCTTGTGAATTTGAGGCCAGCCTGGTCTACAAGGGTTAGTTCCAGCACAGGCTCCAAAGCTACAGAGAAACCCTGTCTTGAAGAACCAAAAACAAATAAATAAATATATAGGCATGGATTAACAAAAATCAAATGCAAACTAAGTAGAAATAAATACTTTCAGTATGCCATTCAAGAATTAGGGAAACCTTTATCCCAGGACTTGGGAGACACAGGCAGAAGGACATCTGTGAGTTAAACTCCAGACTCATCTACCAAGTGAGATCACAAGACTCGTGCACTGTCTCGTAGGTCCTAAACGCCCATGGTCCAGTTTCTAGGACCAAGGAGACAGTTTATAATGTTTCTTTCTTCTTTCCTTCCTTCCTTCCTTTTTTTTTGGGGGGGGGGGAGTATTTGGTTGAACTTTTATACATTTTTTTTTAATTTGAGATGGGGGCCTCTCTATAAAGCCTGAGAATTCACAGAGGTCCACCTGCCTCTGTCTCTTGGATGATAGAATAAAAGATGTGCACCACAATAACCAGGCTCAGTTTCTTATACATTTAGTTTAATTTCAAATTTTGTTTGTATCTCTTGGTCTGCACCAAGTGTGTCCCTGTTGAGGGGTGGGACACAGGGAAGGTGTCCTATTTTAGAACATTTTATTTTACTTTTATTTGAGACAGTCTTTCCAGTTGTGTAGAACTTATTTTAGTTTCATATTTTTAAAGAATTTTTTATGATTTATTTAACTTTATTTTATGTGCAGTGGTGTGAAACTGGATTTACTATCACTTATGAGCCTGCTGCCATGTGGGGCTTAGGTCTCAGGAGCACAAGAACTCAAATCTCTGCTGTCACCAGAAGAGGGCACTAGATACCCACCATGTGGTTTCTGGACATTCCAGAAATTCCATCTCTCCAGTTCTCATTCTTTCATTGTTCTTCCTGCATGCCTGCATCGAGTGAGAGAGTGGGCAACGTTTTTCCCTGCTTCTCTGCGTGTCTGTGTCTGTCACGTCCTGCATAGCCAGAGTGCCCGCCACCTATGCCTGAGATAGATGTAGCCGGCAGGGAGAGAGTGGGTCCCCTGGAGAGCCTTGGGCAGAGGCTCTGTGGATTCCCTGCAGGAGGCCTCACCGCCTCTGAGGAGCCCATGGGGGAGGGGGAAAGGGAAGGTCAACCATACAGTCCTGCCTGGCTTTTGCTTTGTTTTGGTTTTGGTTTTTGTTTTTATTTCCAGGTACAGCTGTGACCAGGTCTGAATCCAGGACAGACTCCAAAGCTAGAGAGAAATCCTGTCTCAGAAAACAAAAAAATAAATAAATAAACTAATCAAGAAATGGATAGATAGATAGATAGATAGATAGATAGATAGATAGATAGATAGCCAGACAGAGAGATGAAAAAACACCTCCAAGATCAGGGAGACCAAGGCAGGCAGATCACTATGAGTTTTAAGGCTACGTTGTTCTGCAGATTGAGACGTTGCAGGACAGGCAAAGTGACACAGAGAAAGAAACCCTGTTTTCAAAAAAAAAAAAAAAGGTGGGGGCTGAAGAGATGGCTCTGTGGTTAAGAGTGCCGACTGCTCTTCCAGAGGACCCAGGTTCAATTCCTACCACCCACATGGCAGTTAACAGCTGTCTGTAACTCCAAGATCTGACACCCTCAGGTAGACATACATGCAGGCAAAACACCAATGCAAATAAAATAAAAATAAATAAATTATTAGGAAAATAAATATATAAAAAAGGTGTTTAGTGCATGCCTTTAATCCCAGCACTAGGAGGCAGAGGCAGATGGATCTCTGTGAGTCTCAGGCCAGTCTTGTCTACAAAGTATGAGTCCCAGGGCATACGAGGGTACACAATGAAACCCTATGTTGAAAAACCACAAATAAACAAACAAATAAGGAGATAATAACAATAAAAATATTTGAGAGTTCAAATAATTGACTTCATCCACAATAATAGAATATAAAAAATAAAAATATCAAATGCACTTGAACACATTGGCACAGGAGACCACTTCCTAAATAGAACCCCAGTAGCACAGACTCTGAGAGAAACAAAATTAATCAATGGGACCTCCTAAAACTGAAAAGCTTCTTCTGTAAAGCAAAGGACACGGCCAACAAGACAAAACGACAGCCTACAAAATGGGAAAAGATCGTCACTAACCCCACATCAGACAGAGGTCCGATCTCCAAAATATACAAAGAACTCAACACATTTGGTCATCAAAAGAACAAATAATCCAATTAAAAAAAAAATGGAGTACAGACCTCTCAACAGAAGAATCTAAAATGGCTGAAAGACCCTTAAGAAAATGTTCAACATGCTTAGTCATCAGAGAAATGCAAATCAAAACAAGTTTCTAGGACCAAGGAGACAGTTCATAATGTCTCTTTCTTCTTTTCTTCCTTCTTTTCTTTGTGGTTGAACATATATATATATTTTTTATTCGGGACGGGGCCTCTCTACAAAGCCTGGGAATTCACAGAGGTACACCTGTCTCTGTCTCTTGGATGATAGAATAAAAGATGTGCACCACAACAACCCAACTAAGTTTTGAGTATCTCATTCTGTTAATTTTATGTACATTTAGTTTGCTTTCAAGTTTTGTTTGTATCTCTTGGTCTGCACCAAGTGTGTCCTTGTGGGGTGAGGGGCAGGGAAGGTGTCCTATTTCAGAACATTTTATTTAACTTTTATTTGAGACAGTCTTTCCAGTTGTGTAGAACTTAGTTTAATTTCAACTTTTTAAAGAATTTTTTATGACTTATTTAAATTTATTTTAAGTGTAGTGGCATGGATATGTCAGATCATCCAGAAACTAGATTTACAATCACTTATGAGCTGCTGCCATTTGGGTCCTGGGAATTGAACCCACTTCTTCATGAAGAGCCACCAAGCCATCTCTCTAGGCCTTTAATTTCACCAATTTATTTATGTGTCTCTGGGTGTGCCTCTGTGTGTGTGTGTGTGTGTGTGTCTGTGTGTCTGTGTGTGTGTCTGTGTGTGTCTGTGTGTCTGTATGTCTGTGGGATGGCCTTTGACTTCACATTTAAGAGGACTGGTTCCGTATCTGGCAGAGGCAGGCGGATCTCTGGGAGAGAGAGAGAGAGAGAGAGAGAATATCCTCAGGCAAATGAAAACATACCCTTACAGAACAAATACCTGGCACACAGTGAACTCAGTCCTTTGAGGAAATTTATAGGTCTTATTGCCCACCATTGGAAAAGAAATCTAGCTGGGTAATGGTGTCAACACATTTCTTTTTTTTTTTCTTTTTTTTTTTTTTTTTTGGTTTTTCGAGACAGGGTTTCTCTGTGGTTTTGTAGCCTGTCCTGGAACTAGCTCTTGTAGACCAGGCTGGACTTGAACTCACAGAGATTTGCCTGCCTCTGCCTCCCGAGTGCTGGGATTAAAGGCGTGCGCCACCAACGCCCGGCAACACATTTCTTTATTCCCAGTTCTCAGCTCTCAGAGATCAGGGAGGCAGAGGGAGGCAAATAGGTGTGTGTTAGAGACTACCTTGTTCTGCAGTATGAGTTTCAGGACAGGCAAAGTGACACAGAAAAGCCCTGTCTTGAAAAAAAAAGTGTGTTTAGTACAGGCCTTTAATTCTGGCACTATGAGGCAGAGGCAGCTGAATCTCTGTGAGTCTGAGGCCAGCCTTGTCTATAAAGTGAAATCCAGGGCAAGCAAAAATACACAGGGAACCCCTATGAAGAAAAACCATAGATAAAAAAAACAAATAAACAGATAATAATAATAACAAAAGCAACAGAAATATCTGAGAGCTCAAATTAATTGACTTCACCCACAATTTAAAATTGTAAAATAAAAATTTAAAAAATCAAGTGCACACATTGGCACAGGAGACCACTTCCTAAATAGAACCCCAGTAGCACAGACACTGAGAGAAACAATTGAAGGAGACCTCCTGAAACTGAAAAGCTTCTGTAAAGCAAAAGACACGGCCAACAAGAAAAAATGATGGCCTACAGAATGGGAAAAGATCTTCACTAACCCCACATCAGACAGAGGTCTGATCTCCAAAACACACAAAGAACTCAAGCAAGCCGGGCGGTGGTGGCGCACGCCTTTAATCCCAGCACTTGGGAGGCAGAGGCAGGTGGATCTCTGTGAGTTCGAGACCAGCCTGGTCTACAGAGCTAGTTCCAGGACAGGCTCCAAAACCACAGAGAAACGCTGTCTCGAAAAACCAAAAAAAAAAAAAAAAAAAAAAAAAAAAACCAAAAAAAAAAAGAACTCAAGCAATTGGTCATCAAAAGAACAAATAATCCAATTAGAAAAAAATGGGGTACAGACCTAAACAGAGAACTCTCAATCGAGGAATCTAAAATGGTTGAAAGACACTTAAATGTTGGGTCGGGGGTGGGGGGGGGTTCATGCAAAGATGAGAACACCACCAAGCTTAATAAACCAGAAGCAAACTTTATTCCAGAAACCAGATCCTAGGAAAACCAGAAGCAAACTTAAAACTAAAATAAATAAATAAATAAAAATCACCACGGGGCACAGAGCTTATCAGTTAGCTGAGACCACAGGCAGAGTTTGGGCTTCTGACACTGTGGCGTGGCAAAAGGCCGGTTTCTGAAACCAATTTTTATAGTAGGGGCATCAAGCATTAGCCCTGACCCGTGGGTCAGTCAACATTAGACCCTAAGGAGGAGAGTGAGTTTTAACATCAATGGGTAACTTGGCAACTATCATGAAATATGTTTCAAAGTAGATTTCTCCACCAAATGCATGACAGTCCGGTATGAGATCATGCTGTAGCATGGTTTTATTTCATTGTGTGTGTGTGTGTGCGTGCGTGCGTGCGTGTGTGTGTTCTCTGACTCTTTTGTACATTGAGTTTAACTTCAGATTTTATTTGTTTTTCTCAATGTGACCATGTCTGTCCCTGTGTGTGTGTATTTATGTATGTGGGGGGGGGGCGGGGATCACAATTCAAAACATTGTAGTGAAGGCCCTTTGTAGACAACCCCCAGGACTGGCTTCCTTTGTTCTTTTGTTTTTTCATTTTCGTTCTTTCTATCTGTCTTTCTTTTCTTTTCTTTTTTTGGTTCAACGTGTATATGTTTTTATTTGGTACAGGGGTTTTTCTATACAACATGGGAATTCACTACCTAGATAGACCAGACCTGTCTCCAATTCAAGGAGGTCCACCTGCCTCTGTCTTTTGGATGATAGAATAAAAGGTGTGAACCACAACAACCCAGCTTTGTTTTTAGTATGTTGTTCTATTCATTTCTTGTACATTTAGTTTAATTTTGATTTTTTTGTTTTGTTTTTCGAGACAGGGTTTCCCTGCATAGCAGTCCTAGCTGATCTGGAACTAGCTCTTGTAGACCAGGCTGGCCTCAAACTCCCAGAGATTCACCTGCCTCTGCCTCCTGTGCACTGGGAATGAAGGCATGTGCCACCACTGCCCACCCATTTTCAAATTCTATTTAAGTCTCTCGGTGCGCCTTTTGTATGTGGGGGAGAATGGGAAGGTGTCCTATTTCCAAACATTTTCATAACTGCACTTAGCACTGCACTCTTTTACATTTACTTTTACTTTTATTTAAGATTGTTTCCAGATGTATAGGACTTAGTTTAATTTCAATTTCTTAAAGAATTTTTTATGATTTATTTAACTTTATATGAGCAATGGTATGAGGGTGCCAGATCACCCAGGAACTGGATTTGCAATCACATATGAGCTGCCATGGGGGTGGCGGGAATGGAAACCACTTCCTCAGAGCCACCAAGCCATCTCTCCAGGCCCTTTAATTTAAAAAAAAAAATATGTTTCTCTGGGTGTGCATGTGTGTGCACATGCGTTTATGGGGTGAATTTTGAACTCATTAGGATGAAAGCATTCTCAAGGACTGGTTCAATATCTGGCAGAGAGGCGGGTGGATTTCTGGGAGTTTGAGGCCAGCCTGGTCGACAAGAGCTAGTTCCAAAGACAGGCTCCAAAGCAACAGAGAAAACCCTGCCTTAAAAATTAAAACAAAAACACAAACAAAAATAAAAAACATAAATTAAACCTGTGTGTGTGTGTGTGTGTGTGTGTGTGTGTGTGTGAGAGAGAGAGAGAGAGAGAGAGAGAGAGAGAGAGAGAGGAAATGATCAAACGGAAAATAAGAAAAAAAAAAACCATAATGTCACCAAGATGACAGCCTGGTTTATATAGTGAGTTAAAGGTATTATACAGAGAAACTCTGCACCAAATAAATAATGAAAGAAGAAAACAGAAAAAAAAAAAAAAACAAGGAAGGAAGAAAAGAAGGAAAAAAGGAAGGAAGGAAGAAAAACAGGTGTTTTCCTTTTTTCCTTTGTTTATCTCAGGTTATTTTATTTTAATTTATGTTTTTTTAATTGCTGCTGCATCAGCAGCAGCAGTATATTTTGGGCAGCTGCATAGCTGGGTAATGGTGGCAGCACATTTCTTTATTTTCAGTTCTCGGCCCTCAGAGATCAGGAGAGGCAGAGGCAGGCAGATCACTGTGAGTTTGAGGCTACCTTGTTCTGCAGTGTGAGTTTGAGGACAGACACAAAAAACTAAAAGTGTGTTTAGTACAGGCCTTTAATTCCAGCACTAGGAGGCAGAGGTAGAGGCAGGGGCAGCTAGATCTCTATGAGTCTGAGGCCAGCCTTGTCTACAAAGTGAGTTCCAGGGCAAACAAGCATACACAGGGAATTCCTATATAGAAAAAAACCACAAATAAACTAATAATAATAATAATAATAATAATAATAATAATCTAAGAGCTCAATTAATTGACTTCACCCACAATTCAAAAATTAAAAAATAAAAAAAAAAAAGAGTGTGTCTGACCAATCAGTGAAAGGACTGTGTGGGCCAAGGGGCTGCCACAATTATGGATTAGTGAGAGTGAGGAAAGGAGGGAGGCAGCAAGGGCAGTTCCCAGTCACTTAAATGCCTTTCAAAGACATTTCACCATGGCAACCACTCGCTTGCTTTCTTGGGGTTCTTTTTCTTCAGTAGTTGTGTTTGTACAACCCCACACCCCACTTCTCATACCGAGTCTGAGAAAATTAAAACAGCCATGGAAAAATTCCCACTTGGATATCTGTTCCTGCCCTGTAAAACTATAATCACAACAAAAATATCCATATCTAAGCAGACCAATCAAGTTGTAGCCTCACCCTTTAATGGTTCAGCTAGGAGTTCTAGCTGTTAGGAAGGGTTGGTGACCTTGAACTTTCCTAGTCTCTGAAATCTGCCCTCTCACTTTTGCCAGGTGCCCTCAGGGGACAGGAGTGGAGGGAGGGCCCCTGCAACAGGAGATCTCCTAGATAACCTACAGTCGCTTAGAATTCCTGGGCCTGCTTAGAGAAAGAAGCGAGACATGAGACACAGAGAAAAAAAATTTTTTTTTCTTTTTTTTTTTTTGGTTTTCTGAGACAAGGATTCTCTGTAGCTTCGGCACCTGTCCTGGAACTGTAGACGACCAGGCTGGCCTCAAACTCACAGAGATCCGCCTGGCTCTGCCTGGCACAGAGAAAATTACAACAGCCATGGAATAGTACGAAAAATTCTGACTTTGCTATCATTTCCAGGAATACTGACATAGTGAATTATTTTGGAACGTTTTCACTTCAGACAGAAAAAAATGAAACTGTCATTTTATTGATTTCTTTTAGAGGGCCTGTTTCCCACCAGGACGTTTTTGCACTTGCTGGGTTGTTGAAGATGATCTCCTGATCCTGAGTGCTCCCAGCAGGATAGACATGGGCTCACCATACGCTCGAATTTTTTTTTTTTTTTTTTTTTTTTTTTTTTTTTTTTTTTTTTTTTGGTTTTTCGGGACAGGGTTTCTCTGTGGTTTTGGAGCCTGTCCTGGAACTAGCTCTTGTAGACCAGGCTGGCCTCGAACTCACAGAGATCCGCCTGCCTCTGCCTCCCAAGTGCTGGGATTAAAGGCGTGCGCCACCATCGCCCGGCACACTCGAATTTTTGATGCAGTCCTGAGAGCCTGGAGCCCAAAGGGACAAGGCTTCAGCTTCCCCTGCCCCTCCGACATGAGCCAGATACATAAATGATTACCCAGCAGCAGAAGCATGGAATGAGCTTCTCAGACCCTTTACAGCTCCTGAGTAATGGGGTACTGGGGTTACAGCAGACATGGCAGAGGATGCAACTAGGCCATGGCTCCCTCCTCAGCCACCAACCGGGCCCCCAGCTCTGCCTTCTTTTGTTCTTTTGTTTCTTCATTTTCTTTCTTTTTATCTGTCTTTCTTTTCTTTCTCTTGGATGATAGAATAAAAGGTGTGTACCACAACAACCCAGCTTTGTTTTTAGTATGTTGTTCTATTAATTTCTTGTACATTCAATTTAATATTGATATCAATTTTTTTATTTTTTATTTTTATTTTTTGGTTTTTTGAGACAGGGTTTCACTACATAACAGTCCTAGCTGATCTGGAACTAGCTCTTGTAGACCAGGCTGGCTTTGAACTCCCAAGAAATTCACCTGGCTCTGCCCCCTGTGTGCTGGGAATAAAGGCATGTGCCACCCCTGCCTAGCCAAGTTCAAATTTTATTTAAACCTCTCAGTGTGCCTGTGTATGTGGGGGAGACAGGAAAGGTGTCCTATTTCCAAACACTTTCATAACTGCACTCTTTTACATTTATTTTACTTTATTTGAGCCAGTGTTTCCAGTTTTGTAGTTTAATTTCAATTTCTTTCTTTCAGAGACAGAGAGAGACACAGAGAGAGAGACAGAGAGAAGAAATGTGGATTTACAGATAGGAAATAAGAAAAAAAAAAAAAAGAACGTTACCAAGAAGACAGCCTGGTCTATAAACTGTGTTCCAGAACAGCTAGGGCTGTTACACCGAGAAACTGTGCCTCAAATATATAATAAAAGAAGAAAAAAAAAGCAAGCAAGCAAGAAAATGCAGGGTCTTTTTTCTTTTTTTTCTTTTTTTTTTTTTTTTTTTTTTTGTCTTTGTTAATGCCAGGCCATTCATTTTATTTTAGTTTTTCCTTTAAGATTGTATTTTCAGAGCCGGGCGGTGGTGGCGCACGCCTTTAATCCCAGCACTTGGGAGGCAGAGGCAGGCGGATCTCTGTGAGTTCGAGACCAGCCTGGTCTACAAGAGCTAGTTCCAGGACAGGCTCCAAAGCCACAGAGAAACCCTGTCTCGAAAAACCAAAAAAAAAAAAAAAAAAAAAAAAAAAAAAAAAAAAAAAGATTGTATTTTCAGGGGCTGGAGAGATGGCTCAGAGGTTAAGAGCACTGACTGTTCTTCCAAAGGTCCTGTCTCAAAAAAAAAAAATCAAATTAAAATGTGAACTAAAACAAAGAAGGGGCTTTTTGTTTTTGCTTTTTTTTTTGTTTTTTCTTTTGTTGTTGTTGTTGTTGTTGTTTTTGGATTTTTCGAGACAGGGTTTCTCCGTAGCTTTTTGTTTCCTGTCCTGGAACTAGCTCTTCTAGACCAGGCTGGACTCGAACTCACAGAGATCCGCCTGCTTCTGCCTCCCAAGTCCTGGGATTAAAGGCGTGTGCCACCGCCTGGCGGGCTTTTGGTTTTGTTTTGTTTTGTTTTGTTTTCTAAGAAACCTGAAAATGACTGAATTCAACAATTATCCAAGTTCAGCAAGAAGGTAGTGTTTCCCAGCTTCAAGCAGAAAGCAGCAAATATGCATATCTAGGCCCTGTCACCAGAAGAGGGCACTAGATTCCCACCATGTGGTTTCTGGAAAGTCCAGAAATTCCATCTCTCCAGTTCTGATTCTTTCCATCACTGCAGGCAGGCAGGCCTGCATTTAGTGAGAGAGTGGACACCATTCCTCGTTCCTTCCTGTTTCTCATGCATTTGTGTCTGTCACATCCTGGGTAACCAGAGGGTCTGCCACCTATGCCTGAGACGTAGCTTGGGACTGAGGGAAGGGAGAGAGTGGGTCCCTCCCCCCCCCCCCCGGGGGAGCCTTGGGCAGAGGATTCCCTGCAGGAGGCCTCATCCCCTCTCAGGAGCCCATGGGGAACGTGTGAAGGGAAGGTCAACATACAGTCAGTCCTGCACAGCTGAGGACAATTTATTTATTCTCCTGCATTGCTGGTGGGAATGCAAGCTGGTCCAGCCCCTTGGGATGTCAGTGTGGCGATTTCTCAGAGAAGTAGGAAACAACCTTCCTCAAGACCCAGCAATACCACTTTTGGGTATATATCCAAGATTTCTGTTCAATTGAATCTTAAAGTGTGCCACCACCGCCCAGTCAGAGAGAAGAATTTTTTTTATGATTTATTTAACTTTATATGTGCAATGGTGTGAGGGTGTCAGATCACCCAGGAACTGGATTTACAATCACGTATGAGCTGCCATATGGGTACTGGGAATGCAAACCACTTCCTCAGAGCCACCGAGCCATCTCTCCAAGCCAAAATTACATTTCTCTGGGTGTGCCTGTGTGTGTGTGTGTGTGCGCGCGCGCGCGTGCGCGCGCACGGGCACATGTGTTTTAGCTTTTGAACTAACCAAGATGAATGGTTCCATATCTGGCAGAGAGGCAGGTGGATCTCTGGGAGTTTGAGGCCAGCCTGGTTGACAAGAGCTAGTTCCAAAGACAGGCTCCAAAGCAACAGAGAAACCCTGTCTTGAAAATCAAAACAAAAACACAAACCAAAAAAATAAAATAAAATAAAATAAAACATAAATTAAATGAGAGAGAGAGAGAGAGAGAGAGAGAGAGAGAGAGAGAGAGAGAAATGTCAATTTGTCAATTTTCAGACAGGAAATAAGAAAAAACAAAACCATAATGTCACAAAGATGACAGACTGGTTTATATAGTGAATTAAAGGTATTATACAGAGAAACCCTGCACCAAAAATAAAAAATAATAAAAGAAGAAAACAGAGAAAAAAGAAAGAAGGAAGGAAGGAAGGAAGGAAGGAAGGGAAAACAGGTGTTTTCCTTTTTTTCTTTGTTTATCTCAGGTTATTTATTTTTATTTATTTTTTTTCTAAAATTGCAGCAGCAGCAGTATATTTTGGGAAGCTGACTACTTTCATGGAAGTGTTCAGAAAGAAGTCCTGGGCCATGCATGTAGTGAGTGAGATAGATTGTCTGGAGCATAAATAAAAAGCCAATTCCTGCCTCAAAATAGAAAAAAAAATCAAGTTAAAATGTGAAATAATAAAATAATAAATTTTTTGTTTGTTTGTGTGTTTTTTTGTTTTTTTTTTTGCAATGAGTGAATTCAACAACTTTCAATTTCCCAACTCCAACAGGAAAGGCAGCAGATATCCATATCAAAGAGGTCCAGTGAAGCTGTAGCCACACCCTTTAATGTTTGTGTTACAAAGACACAGAGTTAGGAAAGAAATGATCTTGATCTTTTTTTCAGGAGATCTGAAAACTCAAAACAGCAACCAAACACAAACCAAGTAGGAAGAAATGACTTGGCAGACAGGCAGGAGGATGTCAGTGAGTTCAAGGCCAGCCTCACCTACCAAGGACATTCCAGGACTGTTCCCTAGATAAACCCTGTCTCACAAAACCAAACACACACACACAAAAAAAAAAAAAAACAGAAAAATTAGGAAATTGTTCCTGAAACACCACAAACCAACTAGATGGCACTTAATAGCAATCAAAGGTGGGTGAAATATAAAACGGAGAGAAATTCTTTGATGAAATCCAACCTCCTAGCCAGGCGGTGGTGGCTGGCGCACGCCTTTAATCCCAGCACTCGGGAGGAAGAGGCAGGCGGATCTCTGTGAGTTTGAGGCCAGCCTGGTCTACAAGAGCTAGTTCCAGGACAGGCTCCAAAGCCACAGAGAAGCCCTGTCTCAAAAAACCAAAAACCAAAAAAAAAAAAAAAAAAAAAAAAAGAAATCCAACCTCCTTTCTTGGTCAAAGCTGTACAGCCAATAGAACTAGAAGGAACATGTGTCCACCTCTCAATTAAAAAAAAAAAAAGCCGTGCAGTGGTGGCGAACACCTTTAATCCCAGCACTCAGGAGGCAGAGGCAGGCGGGTCGCTGTGAGTTCGAGACCAGCCTGGTCTACAAGAGCTAGTTCCAGGACAGGCTCCAAAACCACAGGGAAACCCTGTCTCGAAAAACCACAAAAGAAAAAAAAAAAAGAAAAAAAAAAGAAAACAAAAGAAAAGAAAAAGAAAAAAAGAAAGAATATTTAACAAGTGGTGCTGGCATAACTGGATATCAACATGTAGAAAAATGAAAATAGACCCATATCTATCTCCATGCACAAAACTCGAGTCCAAATGGATCAAAGACCTCAACATAAAGCCAGCCACACTGAACCTTATAGAAGAGAAAGTGGGACGTACACTCAAACGCATTGCCACAGGGAACCACTACTTTCTAAATAGAACCCCAGCAGCACGGACACTGAGGAGAAATAATATATTAATGGGATCTCCTAAACCTGAAAAGCTTATGAAAAGCAAAGGACACGGTCAACAAGACAAAACGACGGCCTTACAGAATGGGAAAAGATCTTCACTAACCCGGTCCCCCACATCAGACAGAGGTCTGATCTCCAAAATACACAAAGAACTCAAGACATTGGTCATTTCAAGAACAAGTAATCCAGTTCACAAAATGGAGTACAGACCTAAACAGAAAACTCACAACAGGCGAATCTAAAATGGCTGAAAGACACTTAAGGAAATGTTCAACATGCTTAGTCATCAGAGAAATGCAAATCCAAACAACTCTGAGATTCCGTCTTACACCTGTAAGAATGGCCAAGATCAAAAACACTGATGACCACTTATGCTGGAGAGGTGGTGGGGAAAAGAGAATACTCCTGCATTGCTGGTGGGAGTGCAAGCTGGTACAGCCCCTTTGGACGTCAGTGTGGTGATTTCTCAGAAGGGTAGGAAGCAGCCTTCCTCGAGACTCAGTCATACCACTGTTGGGTATATGTCCACAGGATGTTCAATCGTGCCACAAGGACACGTGCTCAACTATGTTCACAGCAGCTTTGTTTGTCATAGCCAGAACCTAGAAGCAACCTAAATGCCCCTCGACCCTCGTTCGAAGAACGGATAAGAAAAAATTGTGGGCCGGGCGGTGGCGGCGCACGCCTTTAATCCCAGCATTTGGGAGGGAGGCAGAGGCAGGCGGATCTCTGTGAGTTCGAGACCAGCCTGGTCTACAAGAACTAGTTCCAGGACAGGCTCCAAAACCACAGAGAAACCCTGTCTTGAAAAACCAAAAAAAAAAAAAAAGAAAAAAAAAAGAAAAAAATGTGGTACACAATGGAGAGTAGAAAAAAAAAACCCGACATCTTGGATTTTGCATGAAAATAGATGGAGCTAGAAAACATTATTTTGAGTGAGGTAACCCAGACAGACCCAGAAAGACAATTATCACATGTACTCACTCATAGGTGCTTTTTAAACATAAAGCAAAGAAAACCAGTCTACAAACCACAACCCCAGAACTTAGACAACCATGTGGACACCAAGAGAGACTTACATAGATCTAATCTACATGGGAAGTAGAAAGCAGAAAAAGACAAGATCTCCTGAGTAAATTGGGAGCATGGGGACCTTGGGGGAGGGCTGGGGGGGAGGGGAGATGCAGGGAAGGGAGCAAAGAAAAAATGTAGAGCTCAATAAATCTCAATGAAAAATTAAAAAAAAAAAGAAGAAGAATACTCTGTAGACTGTGGCTATATAGACGTCCTGGAAGAAGACGCTGTTGGAACGGATGTGCTCAGATCATCTCTGTAGGGCTATGATTTACAAGTTAACTTTCTAGCTTTTCAGTTGTTGCATGAGGTGACTACAGAGTCAATAAAACCCAATTGGATCCTTCCTACTGGTGTAGGCCAGTGTTTCCTTACGACCAGACTGCAATTCTAGGCAATAATGTTGACATGATGGGAGTCAGCAAGGAGGAGTTGGGCGTCATTAAAAGTTTGGGATTTTTGGGTACAGTGAAGACTCATTTGGGCACCAGAAACGTTAACAGATAATCTCACACATTTGAGCCACATACGTCCCTTAAAGTAGGTAGGTAGGTAGGTAGGTAGGTAGGTAGGTAGGTAGGTTGGTTGTTTCCCCCACCTACTTGGGTTAGGGTCTGAGAATCCATTATCAAGGAAAGCCCTAGGGAAGCAAAATCCCTAGGGAAGGGTTTGCAACCACAAAGAGAGGCATGGCCCAAGCTCACACGCCTAGGGATGGCACTACTCCCTTACCGAGGACTGGGACCTCCTAAATCGATTAGCAAACATGCTCATGTCAGTGGTGTCATCTCATCCCTGGGGTACGATTTGGTTTTGGAGTATGATTTGTTTCTTGGTTCTGTTGCCCTAAATCCTGCCTCTCTGACCCCCGGAGAAACATCCAATAGACCTTCTTGCTTTGAAAGCAAAAGGATGAATCTAGATGCTGCCATTTACAATGAAGACCAAACAGAAGTCACCCCAGTTCCTCCCGTTTGCGGAAGGAGTTATCCCACCACAGGTTACATGGAATAAGCAAAACTCTTGGAAGCCCCTCCTTTGGGCTGAGTTTCCCACACAGCTCTGACGATGCAGGAGGATGCCGAGAGCCCAGTCGGTGCCTCAGCCCGATGCCTGCATCTGTGCCTTGGCAGCAGCTATTCATCTCTTGCCACTCAGAGAGAGTCCAATTCCCTTAAGTTTATCCTTCCCTAAGTGCTCATTCACTCCAGAAAACTCAACCCTCATCCTCCGTATCCTCCTGGCCTAATTTCTCATATTACTGAGTATGAATACCTGTTCAGGAGAGGGAGGAAGGGTCATTCATGAAAAAAGTGAGTGTTCAACTAACTAGCTCCCCATGGGTGAAGGAAGTAGTGAAAAGATTTTAATGACGCAGAGAGAAATTTCTAGTTTTGGAAGGAGGAGATCCTGAACGGCTCCCTCTGTGTCGCAGGAGAGACTCCCGGAAAGGAAACCTCAGGTTCCGGTCGGTCGGTCAGTTCGGGGAGAAATATCAGCAAGGAGGTAAAGGCCGTGCCTCACGACATCAGCAGTCCCTTCTCTGGAAATTCTACGGTATCCCAGAGAGCTCTCAGAATTCTGTGATGTCACTCGTGTCCTAGAAACGCCAACCGCCCTCAAGACACACTGTCTCGGTGCCTTCTAGACTCACTTCTAGACACGTCGTCTCGACTGATGAGTCTACTTGCAAGAGAGAGAATGGAGAGGAGATCGTGGAGAGGCCAGAGGGAGGAAGAAGAAAGCTGGCCCCAGATCTCACAGGCAAACATGGAGAAATAAGTGGTTGGTCCTGGGGAAGACGAAATGAGTTCACCACTAGCAGGGACTAGAGAGATCTCTGGATGTGATGGCTTTGAGACTTCCAGGGCTAGGGCTCAGGAACTGGGAGGTTTCTGGGATGCCCAATAGGCCTGCCTGTCTTGTTTCTCTGAGTTCCTAAAGGGCCAAGCCACATCAAAGATTCATGATAGTTGATTTGACAAAGTCGGGAATAGACAAGGAGTGCGGAAGGAGTCAGTGAGATTTCAATATCAGCATTGCACATCATCTCCCCCCCCCCCCAAGTCCTTTTCGTTGTGGAGCAGTAATAATAGAGAAAGGGCAGTAGTGCCCTGCCAAAGCCCGATTTTTACCATGCCTTATATCACAGCCATTAGCAGGGTTGAGGCATCAAGTGCTGCAGTCAGTCAGTCAGTCAGTCAGTCCTCCTGTGACCCCCTAATGTTTCTGGCTTCCCAGTTAGGAATGACACCCTGGTCTCCAGTTCAGCCTGAGAGGAGCTCTTTAGAGCCAATGG
>NC_080109.1:53228583-53258583 GCF_950005125.1 Chionomys nivalis
CGGGCACGGACGGCGGACGGGTGGGACCCGGGAGCCCACCGCCACCCTGCCCCGCTCTCTTCCCTGCTCGGCTCCGCGCCCCGACCGAGGCGCGTACGCACCCTCGGGGGAGCGGGGGGATCGGGGTCCCGCGGCACTCGGGCGCGCGCACACGCGGCCCCTGCGTTCCCCGCCACGGGTAACACGTCCCGGGCTCCGGCACGACACGCCGGCGTCACGACACGCTCTCTTGTCCCGCGTGGTTCCTCCCCGGACTCGGAGCGAGGAGGCGCGGGCCGCAGTGGGCGACACAAACGCTCGGGTTTCCCCCCCCAAAGACGGGACGCGGCGAGGGGCACCCGGCCGAAGCTACGCGCATCGGGAGGTCAGGGCGTGCTGGGGCGACCAGGCGGGCCGACGGGAGACCCCAAAGCACGCCCGCTCATCGGATCGCTAGAGAAGGCACTTTTTTCTCACTGAGGGCGGGCGGGACGGACCCGGCCCGACGAGCCTCCGGCCGCGGCAGCGCAAGAGCCGGGGGAGCGACACACACACCGCTCGATGATCTCGAGCGCGGCGAGGCGGGGGGGCCTGCGGTATCGGCAAGGCTTTTACTTCCTTTCCGGGGCGCGTTCTTGAGCGTTCGCGGACACCGGGGACCGGACCGAGAGAAAACATAATGCACAAAGCGGTCCCCCGAGAGCCAGGCCTGCCTCTCCAGGAACACCCACCGGGTCTAACACCAGGCGGGGAGGCATTCTCGTCAATCGACAGACCACCCACCTTTAACGGTGAGAAGAAAAAGGCCGGCCGCGACCGCTCAACACCACACAGCGCTCACAGCCTACGGGAGAAGGCAGCGCACGGTGGGCCGCTCGCCCGACGTCCTCCGCTCACGGAGGGGAACCTCAGAGAGCCTCTTACCGCTTCGCCTCGACCCCCTTCATCATCGGGGTCATCTTAACCCAACGAGAGCACACCTCGCAGAGGAAACACCGCTAAAGGCCGGACCGCGCGCAGAAGGCACACACGTCAGAGAACCGGGAAACGCCGCCGCCGCTCAGAATCGGGCACCTCTGAAGATCGGCCTGGAACGCTCCAGGAGCACCAACGAGGATGGCAAGCAAGACGCGTGCACGCGAGCCCGCTCGGGAGGGACACACGTGACGCGGCACATCAGCCGACCCTCCCCCGGCTCGGAGGGAGGAGGGCTAAACAGACCACACACGGTGGGCAGAGTGAAACGCGCGACGGGGGGAACAGAGCCCCCCCGGCGCGCCTCACAGGAACCCCCACGAACCACAGCGAGCAGTGCGGAGGGGCTTTCACAGGGCTCAGGCCGGATAACCGCACCCCTGCCTTCCACACACCACCGGTAAAAGGTGGGGAGGAGAGACGAGGGGCCCGCTGGCAGAACGAGAAGAGCGGCCGCCATTCGCCATGAATGTCCGTCCCTCGCCTGGCGCGGCTTAGGCCTCCGGCCCGAATGAACACAGAGCGAGGGCACCACATCGATCGACAAAGCAGAACCGGGAAGAAACGAGCGAGAGAGCACCAACACATGCCACCAAAAAAAAAAAAAAAAAAAAAAAAAAATATTGAAAAAAAAAAAAAGGAAAACCCTTCACACCTCC
The DNA here is from genome assembly GCF_950005125.1 of Chionomys nivalis. Lineage (NCBI taxonomy): Eukaryota > Metazoa > Chordata > Mammalia > Rodentia > Cricetidae > Chionomys > Chionomys nivalis. Next base: position 53,230,197 of record NC_080109.1, read on the forward strand.
ACAACCAAAAAAACAGCGGTGGGGTCCACGGGGAAATCCAAAAAAAAATGTGCACTCGGGAGGCACATAAGGCAGCAGAAGGGTCAGACTGAGTAACCCTCCCCCCCGCAAGGACTCATGGAGGCTCGGGAGCTCCACAACGAGGGAGGGGGAAAAACAGTGCGCTCGGGAGGCACTGGGGAAGCAGAGGACCGGGGGGGGGGAACCCACCCAGTCCATGGAGACTCGGGAGCTCCACGATCTGATCCCGAAAAAAAAAAAAAAAAAAAAAAGCAAGCACCGGGACGGTAAGGGAGAAGCATCGAGAGACAGTTCCCACCATCCAAACGGCACGGGCGACAGACCACAAAGCGGGGACGCCTGACACGCTTCACCACGGGCAAAAAAAAGCAAGGAAGCCAGTCACCTCAGAAAGCCACTCGGGAAAGCACGCACGGGCCCAGTCCCAAAAGGCAGCGAGAAACCCGGGGACAGCAGGCTGGGCTAGGCGGGAGAAAAAGCACCCAGCGAGCGAGGCTCAGAAGAGAGACCGCCACCTAGCGTCCTTTAATGTCACCCAATTAAAGGACAGCGTGTCAGCACCTATCTGCAGGTACAATAAGGACAGATAGTAACCATTAGAAGAATGACAACAGGTCCGGGGAGTCATTCACAGACCACACAGAACTCCTGAAAGTGAGGCTGGGTGAAATGTCCCAAAAATGTCCCCATAAACAAGAGAACCGACCCTCAAAGGAACAACTGGTCGACCTCATAACCATGACAGGACCGAGAGAGCGAGGTGGACATGCCAGAAAGCCGGGCGCCCAGCCTCCTCCCGGCCGAAGACCCTGCGACCAGCCGCTAGGGATGGAGATGGGCAAGAAGAAAAACTTGGGGGAAAAAAAAAAATAAAATCTCGAGTCCAAGAAACCGGGGACCAGTGAACAGGGAAGCCGGGACCACCACCTCCTCTCGGCCTCAGAATGGCAAGGCCCGCCGCTGAGGACCGAGGGTTCTGGCAAGAGGAAAAAAAAAAAAATTCATAAAAAGCTCCGAGAGTCCGAACCAGGGAAGCGAGAAAGCCGGGACTACAGCCTCCTCTCGGCCTCAGGATGGCAAGGTCCGCCGCTGAGGACCGAGGGTTCTGGCAAGAGGGGGAAAGAATTAAAAAAAAAAAAAAAAAAAAAAAAAAAAGTCCGAGACCCCAACGAGTGCGTGACAGGGCAGCGGGGAAGCCGGGATCAACCAACGCCTCCTCTCGGCCGAGGGTCGCCGGGTCCCAGGGCTCTTAGAAGAGAGTTTAAAAGGCAAGGGAAAAACAACTTTTAAAGCCGGGGTACTTTACCGATCCTGGGCCCGGGTAGACTCGACACCTAGCGGGGGTACGCCAACGACTTATGCCTTCTGGTCGACCCGCTCAAGTCTCCCAGCACCCTTCCCATCTGCTCCTTTCACTCGGTTCCAGCCCCAGCGCACCCATGGGTGACTCTTCCGGCACAACCTCCTACACAGAGACCGTTCCCAAGCACGACACCAACTCCGGGACACACCCGCCTGCCGGGCCGGGACTCTCGTCACTCTTTCCGCCTCACAAAAGCCATTTCGCCCCGTCCTCGTCAACGACCGAGGACCAGGAGCGTTGCACAAAAAAAGGCCACCGCTAGGTGGCCCGACATACATCGCCGCTCGCCCGACAACCGACCGCAGACTGCCCCCCCCCCATCCCTCCCAAAACCCATGCCGTACTAGGGCCGAGGGGACCCATACTTTCGCTCGGCTTCCCCGCTCGCTCGGCCGCGGCGTTTCACCTTTTCTGGCGTTACAGCGTCCTCCCACGCTCACGCCCGGAGGCGACACGGGCCCCACAACAGGACAGGGAACCCCCCTGTCGGTTCCCCCACCCCACCCCCGAACACGGTGAACGCGGGCCGGCCTGGACATTCGGGGCGACGAAAACGAAAGTACGACCGAGACCACAGGCAGCTGGGAAAACAGGCGAATCAATCGCTCACGGGAAACAAAGAGCGTGTCTGACCGTTCATCGGTGACAGGACTAGGTGGGGGGCCAGGGGCTTCTGCCACAATTAGGCCATGGTGAGAGGGAGGGAGGGAGGGAGGGAGGGAGGGAGGGAGGGAGGGAGGGACCGACGGACTGAGGGGGACCGAGGGACCGAGGGAGGGAGGGAGGCGGCAACGGCAGTTCCCTGCCATCTAAGTCTCCTTTCGCCATGGCCACTGCTTGCTTGCTTGCTTGCTTGCTTGCTTGCTTGCTTGCTTGCTTGCGGTTCTTTTTCTTCACCCCACTCCCCACGCCCTCAGCCCACCCTTCTCAGACTAAATACCGAGTCGGAGAAAATTAAAACAGCCGTGGTGGAATAGTTTTTTTAAAAACTATTCCTGGCATGACAGACATGGGCCCTCACACTCGAGTTTATGAGACACTGCTGAGAGCATGGAGCCCATAGGACAAGGTTTTGGCTTCCCCTTCCCCTCCCAAGATAGATAGATAGATAGATAGATAGATAGATAGATAGATAGATAGATAGATAGATAGATACCCAGCAGCAGAAGCATGAAAGCAGCTTCTCAGACCCTTTAGAGCTCCTGAGTACTGGGGTTACAGTCATGGCAGAGGATTTGACTAGGCCAGGGCTTTCTTCACAACCACCATCCAGGCCCCCAGCACTGCCTGGCTGCCTGGCTGCCTTCCTTTTTTAAATGCCAGTTTAATAAAATTTTAGTTACTTTTAATGGCGTTGGGAGACTAGAAATGTTTTGGGTTTTCGTGAGTAGGCAGACATATGAAAGGAAGGGAGGGAGAGAGGGAGGGAGGGAGGGAGGGAGGGAGGGAGGGAGGGAGGGAGGGAAGGGAGGAAGGAAGGAGGCAAGGATCAGAGCAGTGAATATACAGGTGCACAGTCCTTACACCAATATTGACTGCAGATAGAAAATAAGAGGAAGAAAAAACACACACACAGAATGTCACCAAAGGGACAGCCTGGTCTATAAAAGTGAGTTCCAGGAGAGCCAGGGCTATTACATGAAATTGCCTGAGTTCAGATCAACAATTTCTCAACTCCAACAACGATGTTTACAGGAAAGGCAACAGATGTGTACATCAAGGAAAGCCAGTGGAGCCGTAGGCACACCCTTCACACACTTTGAAACTTCTCTGTTGCAAGGTCACAGAGTTAGGAAAGGATCTTGATCTTGAACTTTCCTTAATAGTAAGTCTGTGTGTGTATCACACTCAAGCCAAGTGCCCTCAGAGCTCATGGAAGACAAAACAGAGCTCTAGACTAAGAGAGACGGGGGGGGGGGGGGTATATTCACTCAAGAAAATGAAAGCAAAACCCTACACAAACCTTGGCACACAGTAAAATCAGTCCTATGAGGAAATTTGTAGCTCTAATTGCCTACTTTTTAAAAAAACTTCTAACCGGGTAATGGTGGTACATGCCTTTAATTCCAGCACTCGGTCTGGTCTCCAAGAGCTAGTTCCAGGACTGACTCAATTAGAGAGAACTAGAGAGAAACCCTGTCACAAACAAACAAACAAAAGAATAAAGTATTACATAAATCAATAGATGCATACAAAGATGGAAGAATAGATGGATAGATAGAGAGACAGACAGACAGACCCACACTCCATCTTCTGTCTTCTGAAGGTACCAGGCTCTCTCACAGGGGTCAGGCAGAAACGCAGGCGGTGTATGTGTGTGATATCAAGCAAGCCTATATGTGATATATAGGGTATGATAGGATAATGTCACTATGAAATTGGGGTAGGTCTCAGGAGCACAAGAACCCAAATCTGTGCTGTACTCCCTGTCACCAGAAGAGGGCACTAGATACCCACCATGTGGTTTCTGGACATTCCAGAAATTCCATCTCTCCAGTTCTCATTCTTTCATTGTTCCTCCTGCATGCCTGCATCGAGTGAGAGAGTGGGCACCGTTTCTGTTTCTCCCCGCTTCTCTGCGTGTCTGTGTCTGTCACGTCCTGCATAGCCAGAGTGCCCGCCACCTATGCCTGAGATAGATGTAGCTGGCAGCCCTGAGGCTGGGGGAGAAAGGGAGAGAGTGGGTCCCCTGGAGAGCCTTGGGCAGAGGCTCTGTGGATTCCCTGCAGGAGGCCTCACCGCCTCTGAGGAGCCCATGGGGGAGGGGGAAAGGGAAGGTCAACCATACAGTCCTGCCTGGCTTTTGCTTTGTTTTGGTTTTGGTTTTTGTTTTTATTTCCAGGTACAGCTGTGACCAGGTCTGAATCCAGGACAGACTCCAAAGCTAGAGAGAAATCCTGTCTCAGAAAACAAAAAAATAAATAAATACACTAATCAAGAAATGGATAGATAGATAGATAGATAGATAGATAGATAGATAGCCAGACAGAGAGATGATAAAACACCTCCAAGATGAGGAAGACCAAGGCAGGCAGATCACTGTGAGTTTAAGGCTACCTTGTTCTGCAGAGTGATATTCAGGACAGGCAAAGTGACACAGAGAAACCCTGTTTTCAGAAAAAAAAAAAAAAGATGGGGGCTGGAGAGATGGCTCTGTGGTTAAGAGTGCCGACTGCTCTTCCAGAGGACCCAGGTTCAATTCCTACCACCCACATGGCAGTTAACAGCTGTCTGTAACTCCAAGATCTGACACCCTCAGGTAGACATACATGCAGGTAAAACACCAATGCAAATAAAATAAAAATAAATAAATTATTAGGAAAATAAATATATAAAAAAGGTGTTTAGTGCATGCCTTTAATCCCAGCACTAGGAGGCAGAGGCAGATGGCTCTCTGTGAGTCTGAGGCCAGCCTTGTCTACAAAGTGAGTCCCAGGGCATACGAGGGTACACAACGAAACCCTATGTTGAAAAACAACAAATAAACAAACAAATAGAGAGATAATAGCAATAAAAATATTTGAGAGTTCAAGTAATTGACTCCGTCAACAATAATAGAATATAAAAATAAAAATATCAAATGCACTTGAACACATTGGCACAGGAGACCATTTCCTAAATAGAACCCCAGTAGCACAGACACTGAGAGAAACAGTTAATAACAACTGAGACCTCCTGAAACTGAAAAGCTTCTGTAAAGCAAAGAACACAGCCAACAAGACAAAATGACGGCCTACAGAATGGGAAAAGATCTTCACTAACCCCACATCAGACAGAGGTCTGGTCTCCAAAATACACAAAGAACTCAAGAAGTTGGTCATCAAAAGAACAAATAATCCAATTTAAAAAATGGAGTACAGACCTAAACAGAGAATTCTCAACAGAGGGATCTAAAATGGTTGAAAGACACTTAAATGTTGGGTCGAGGGGTGGATCATGCAAAGATGAGAAACCACCAAGTTTAATAAACCAGAAGCAAACTTTATTCCAGAAACCAGATCCTAGGAAAACCAGAAGCAAACTTAAAAATAAAAAAATAAATAAATAAAAATCACCACGGGGCACAGAACCTTATCAGCTAGCTGAGACCACAGACAGAGTTTGGGCTTCTGACACTGTGGCAAAAGGCCAGTTTCTGAAACCAATTTTTATAGTAGGGGCATCAAGCATTAACTCTGAACAAAGGAATTTTTATGATCTTGCCCTGACCCGTGGGTCAGTCAACATTAGACCCTACAGAGGGGAGTGAGTTTTAACATCAATGGGTAACTAGGCAACTATCATGAAATATGTTTCAAAGTAGATTTCTTGACCGAATGCATGACAGTCCGGTATGAGATCATGGTTTTATGGTTTTATTTCATTTTGTCTGTGTGTGTGTGTGTGTGTGTGTGTGTGTGTGTGTGTGTGTGTGTGTGTCGTCTGTGTTCTCTGACTCTCTTGTACATTGAATTTAACTTCAGATTTTATTTGTTTTTCTCAGTGTGCCCATGTCTGTCCGTGTGTGTGTGTGTGTGTGTGTGTGTGTGTGTGTGTGTGTTCGCGTATGTGGGCGAGGATCACAATTCAAAACATTGCAGTGAAGGCCCTTTGTAGACAGCCCCCAGGACTACCTTCCTTTGTTCTTTTGTTTCTTCATTTTCATTCTATCTTTTTTTTCTTTCTTTCCTTCTTTCTTTCTTCTTTTTTCTTTCTTTCTTTCTTTTTTTTTGTATTTTTTTTTGTTGTTGTTGTTCAACGTGTATATGTTTTTATTTGGTACAGGGGTTTTTCTACACAACATGGGAATTCACTACCTAGATAGACCAGACCTGTCTCCATTTCAAGGTTCACCTGCCTCTGTCTCTTGGATGATAGAATAAAAGGTGTGAACCACAACAACCCTGCTTTGTTTTTAGTATGTTGTTCTATTCATTTCTTGTACACTTAGTTCAATTTTAATTTTAGTTTTGTTTTGTTTTGTTTTGTTTTTCGAGACAGGGTTTCCCTGCATAGCAGTCCTAGCTGATCTGGAACTAGCTCTTGTAGACCAGGCTGGCCTCAAACTCCCAGAGATTCACGTGCCTCTGCCTTCTGTGCGCTGGGAATAAAGGCATGTGCCACCACTGCCCAGCCATTTTCAAATTCTATTTAAATCTCTCGGTGTGCCTTTTGTATGTGGGGGAGACAGGGAAGGTGTCCTATTTCCAAACATTTTCATAACTGCACTTAGCACTGCACTCTTTTACATTTAATTTTACTTTTTTAAGAGTGTTTCCAGTTGTGTAGGACTTAGTTTAATTTCAATTTCTTAAAGAATTTTTTATGATTTATTTAACTTTAGATGTACAATGGGGTGAGGGTATCAGTTCATCCAGGAACTGGATTTACAATCACGTATGAGCTGCCATACGGGTGCTGGGACCTCTTCCTCAGAGCCACCAAGCCATCTCTCCAGGCCCTTAATTTTCTTTAAAAAATTATGTTTCTCTGGGTGTGCCTGTGTGTGTGCTTCTGTGTGTGTGTGTGTGTGTGTGTGTGTGTGTGTGCATGTGTGCGCGCACATGTATTTGTGGGGTGGCTTTTGAACTAACCAAGATGACTGGTTTCATATGTGGCAGAGAGGCAGGTGGATCTCTGGGAGTTTGAGGCCAGCCTGGTCGACAAGAGCTAGTTCCAAAGACAAGCTCCAAAGCAGCAGAGAAACCCTGCCTTGAAAATCAAAACAAAATCACAAACCAAAAAAATAAAAAGCAAATTAAATGTGAAAGAGAGAGAGAGAGAGAGAGAGAGAGAGAGAGAGAGAGAGAGAGAAGACATGTTGATTCATCGATTTACAGACAAGAAATAAGAAAAAACAAAACCATAATACAAAACCATAATGTTACCAAGATGACAGCCTGGTTTATATAATGAGTTAAAGGTATTATACAGAGAAACACTGCACCAAAAAGTAATAATGATAATAATAATAATAATAATAGAAGAAGAAAACAGAAAAAAAAAACAAGGAAGGAAGGAAGGAAGGAAGGAAGGAAGGAAGGAAGGAAGGAAGGAAAAACATGTGTTTTCCTTTTTTTCTTTCTTTATCTCAGGTTATTTTATTTTAATTTATTTCTTTTAATTGCTGCAGCAGCAGCAGTATATTTTGGGCAGCTGCCTAGCTGGGTAATGGTGGCAGCACATTTCTTTATTCTCATTTCTCAGCCCTCAGAAATCAGGAGAGGCAGAGGCATGCAGATCACTGTGAATTTGAGGCTACCTTGTCCTGCAGTGTGAGTTTCAGGACAGGCAAAGCGACAGACACAGAGAAACCCTGTCTTGGGGGGAAAAAGTGTGTTTAATACAGGCCTTTAATTCCGGCACTAGGAGGCAGAGGTAGAGGCAGGGGCAGCTAGATCTCTATGAGTCTGAGGCCAGCCTTGTCTACAAAGTGAGTTCCAGGGCAAACACAGGGAACCTCTATGTAGAAAAACCACAAATAATAATAATAATAATAATAATAATAATAATAATAATAATAATAATAATCTAAGAGCTCAATTAATTGACTTCACCCACAATTCAAAAATTTAAAAATAAAAAAGAAGAGTGTGTCTGACTGATCAGTGAAAGGACTATGAGGGCCAAGGGGCTGCCACAATTATGGCTTGGTGAGAGGGAGGAACTGAGGGAGGGAGGGAGAGAGGGAGGGAGGCCTGCTTTCTTGGGGTTCTTTTTCAGTAGTTGTGTTTGTACAATCTACCCCATACCCCACTTCTCATACTAAATACCGAGTCTGAGAAAATTAAAACAGCCATGGAAAAATTCCCACTTGGATCTGTTCCTGCCCTGTAAAACAATAATCACAACAAAAATATCCATATCTAAGCAGACCAGTCAAGTTGTAGCCTCACCCTTTAAAGGTTCAGCAAGGAGTCCTAGCTGTTAGGAAGGGCTGGTGACCTTGAACTTTAATAGTCTCTTAAATCTGCCTTCTCACTTTTACCAGGTGCCCTCAGGGGACAGGAGTGGAGGCCAGGGCCCCTGCAACAGGAGATCTCCTAGATAACCTACAGGCTCTTAGGGTTCCTGGGCCTGCTTACAGAAAGACATGAGACACAGAGAAAACAATTTTTTATTTTTTTTTGGTTTTCTGAGACAAGGATTCTCTATAGCTTCGGCACCTGTCCTGGAACTGTTGATGACCAGGCTGGCCTCAAACTCACAGAGATCCTCCTGCCTCTGCCTGGCACAGAAAAAATTACAACAACCATGGAATAGTATGAAAAATTCTGACTTTGTTGTCATTTCCAGGAATACTGACATAGTGAATTATTTGGAACGTTTTCACTTCAGACAGAAAAAAACGAAAATGTCATTTTATTTATTTATTTATTTATTTATTTATTTATTTATTTATTTTTGGTTTTTTTGAGACAGGGTTTCTCTGTGGTTTTGGAGTCTGTCCTGGAACTAGCTCTTGTAGACCAGGCTGGTCTCGAACTCACAGAGATCCGCCTGCCTCTGCCTCCCAAGTGCTGGGATTAAAGGCGTGCGCCACCACCGCCCGGCTCTCCAGGCTCTTAATTTAAAAGTTTATTTATGTGTCTCTGGGTGTGCCTGTGCCTTTGTTTGGTTTGTGTGTGTGTTGTGTGTGGGGGTGTGGGGGTGTGGGTGGGGTGGCTTTAGACCTCACCAGACAAAGGCATTCAAGAGCACTGGCTCCATATTTAGCAGAAACAGGATCTCTGGGAGTTTTAGGCCATCCTGGTCTACAAGAAAGAAGCTAGTTCCAAGAACAGTCTCCAAAGAAGCAGAGAAACCCTGTCTCATAAAGAAAAACACAAAACCAAACCAAAAGAGGGGGGAGGGGGGGAGGGAGGGAGGGAGGGAGGGAGAGAGAGAGAGAGAGAGAGAGAGAGAGAGAGAGAGAGAGAGAGGACAGCTAGGGCTGTTACACAGAGAAACCATGCCTCAAAAAATAATAAAAGAAGAAAAAAAAAAGCAAGAGAGCAAGAAAGCAAAAAAGCAAGCAAGCAAGCAAGCAAGAAAGAAAGCTAGAGAGAAACCCTGTCTCAGAAAGAAAACAAAAAAAAAATAAATAAACTAATAAATGAATGGATAGATAGATAAATAGATAGCCAGAGAGAGAGAGAGAGACAGAGAGATGAAAAAACGCCTCCAAGTCTGCAGATTGAGATTCAGGACAGGCAAAGTGACACAGAAAAACCCTGTTTTCAAAAAAAAAAAGGGGGGGGTGTTTAGTGTACGCCTTTAATCCTAGCACTAGAAGGCAGAGGCAGGTGTATCTCTGTGAGTCTGAGGCCAGTCTTGTCTACAAAGTGAATTCCAGGGCATACAAGGATACACAACGAAACCCCGTGTTGCAAAACCACAAATAAACAAACAGATAATAACAATAAAAATATTTGAGAGTTCAAATAATTGACTTCATCCACAATAAAAAAAATATAAAAATAAAAATATCAAATGCATTTGAACGCATCGTCTCAGGAGACCGCTTCCTAAATCTAACTCCAGTAGCACAGACTCTGAGAGGAACAAAATTAATCAATGAGACCACCTGAAACTGAAAAGTTTCTTCTGTAAAGCAAAGGGCATGGCCAACAAGACAAAACGACAGCCTACAGGATGGGAAAAGATCTTCACTAACCCCACATCAGACAGAGGTCTCATCTCCAAAATATACAAAGAACTCAAGACATTGGTCATCTCAAGAACAAATAATCCAATTCACAAAATGGAGGTACAGACCTAAACAGAGAACTCTCAACCGAGGAATCTAAAACGGCTGAAAGACACTTAAGGAAATGTTCAACATCCTTAGTCATCAGAGAAATGTAAATCAAAACAGCTCTGAGATTCCACTTTATACCTGTAAGAATGGTCAAGATCAAAAACACTGATGACAACTTATGCTGGAGAGGATGTGGGGAAAAGGGAACATTCCTGCATTGCTGGTGGGAAGGCAAGCTGGTACAGCCACCCTTTGGATGTCAGTGTGGCGATTTCTCAGAAAATTAGGAAACAACCTTCCTCAAGACCCAGCAATACCACTTTTAGGTATATATGTAAAGGATGCTCAATTGTGCCACAAGGACATGGGCTCAACTACGTTCATAGCAGCATTGTTTGTCGTAGCCAGAACCTGGAAACAGCCTAAATGCCCTCTGACTGGAGAATGGATGAGGAAAAGGTGGTACACTTACACAACGGAGTACTTACTACACAGCAGAAAAGAATAATGACACCTTGAATTTTGCAGGCAAATGGATGAAGCTAGGAAACATCATTTTGAGGGAAGTAACCCAGACCCTAAAAGACAATTATCACATATACTCACTCATAAGTGATTTTTAAACATAAGGGGAAAAAAAGCTCACAAATCACAATCCCAGAGAACCTAGACAACAATGAGGACCCTAAGAGAGACATACATAGATCTAAAATACATGAGTAGTAGAAAAAGACAAGATCTCCTGAGAGCATGGGAACCTTGGGAGAGGGTTGAAGGGGAGGGGAGAGGCAGGGAAGGGAGCAGAGAAAAATGTAGAGCTTAACAAAAATAAATAAAAGAAACAAATAAAGGCGGGTGGTGGTGGTGGTGGTGGTGGTGGTGGTGGTGGTGGTGGTGGTGGTGGTGGTGGTGGTACATTCCTTTAATCCCAGCACTTGGGAGGCAAAGGCAGGTGGATCCTTGTGAATTTGAGGCCAGCCTGGTCTACAAGGGTTAGTTCCAGCACAGGCTCCAAAGCTACAGAGAAACCCTGTCTTGAAGAACCAAAAACAAATAAATAAATATATAGGCATGGATTAACAAAAATCAAATGCAAACTAAGTAGAAATAAATACTTTCAGTATGCCATTCAAGAATTAGGGAAACCTTTATCCCAGGACTTGGGAGACACAGGCAGAAGGACATCTGTGAGTTAAACTCCAGACTCATCTACCAAGTGAGATCACAAGACTCGTGCACTGTCTCGTAGGTCCTAAACGCCCATGGTCCAGTTTCTAGGACCAAGGAGACAGTTTATAATGTTTCTTTCTTCTTTCCTTCCTTCCTTCCTTCCTTTTTTTTTGGGGGGGGGGGAGTATTTGGTTGAACTTTTATACATTTTTTTTTAATTTGAGATGGGGGCCTCTCTATAAAGCCTGAGAATTCACAGAGGTCCACCTGCCTCTGTCTCTTGGATGATAGAATAAAAGATGTGCACCACAATAACCAGGCTCAGTTTCTTATACATTTAGTTTAATTTCAAATTTTGTTTGTATCTCTTGGTCTGCACCAAGTGTGTCCCTGTTGAGGGGTGGGACACAGGGAAGGTGTCCTATTTTAGAACATTTTATTTTACTTTTATTTGAGACAGTCTTTCCAGTTGTGTAGAACTTATTTTAGTTTCATATTTTTAAAGAATTTTTTATGATTTATTTAACTTTATTTTATGTGCAGTGGTGTGAAACTGGATTTACTATCACTTATGAGCCTGCTGCCATGTGGGGCTTAGGTCTCAGGAGCACAAGAACTCAAATCTCTGCTGTACTCCCTGTCACCGGAAGAGGGCACTAGATACCCACCATGTGGTTTCTGGACATTCCAGAAATTCCATCTCTCCAGTTCTCATTCTTTCATTGTTCTTCCTGCATGCCTGCATCGAGTGAGAGAGTGGGCAACGTTTTTCCCTGCTTCTCTGCGTGTCTGTGTCTGTCACGTCCTGCATAGCCAGAGTGCCCGCCACCTATGCCTGAGATAGATGTAGCCGGCAGGGAGAGAGTGGGTCCCCTGGAGAGCCTTGGGCAGAGGCTCTGTGGATTCCCTGCAGGAGGCCTCACCGCCTCTGAGGAGCCCATGGGGGAGGGGGAAAGGGAAGGTCAACCATACAGTCCTGCCTGGCTTTTGCTTTGTTTTGGTTTTGGTTTTTGTTTTTATTTCCAGGTACAGCTGTGACCAGGTCTGAATCCAGGACAGACTCCAAAGCTAGAGAGAAATCCTGTCTCAGAAAACAAAAAAATAAATAAATAAACTAATCAAGAAATGGATAGATAGATAGATAGATAGATAGATAGATAGATAGATAGATAGCCAGACAGAGAGATGAAAAAACACCTCCAAGATCAGGGAGACCAAGGCAGGCAGATCACTATGAGTTTTAAGGCTACGTTGTTCTGCAGATTGAGACGTTGCAGGACAGGCAAAGTGACACAGAGAAAGAAACCCTGTTTTCAAAAAAAAAAAAAAAAAAAGGTGGGGGCTGAAGAGATGGCTCTGTGGTTAAGAGTGCCGACTGCTCTTCCAGAGGACCCAGGTTCAATTCCTACCACCCACATGGCAGTTAACAGCTGTCTGTAACTCCAAGATCTGACACCCTCAGGTAGACATACATGCAGGCAAAACACCAATGCAAATAAAATAAAAATAAATAAATTATTAGGAAAATAAATATATAAAAAAGGTGTTTAGTGCATGCCTTTAATCCCAGCACTAGGAGGCAGAGGCAGATGGATCTCTGTGAGTCTCAGGCCAGTCTTGTCTACAAAGTATGAGTCCCAGGGCATACGAGGGTACACAATGAAACCCTATGTTGAAAAACCACAAATAAACAAACAAATAAGGAGATAATAACAATAAAAATATTTGAGAGTTCAAATAATTGACTTCATCCACAATAATAGAATATAAAAAATAAAAATATCAAATGCACTTGAACACATTGGCACAGGAGACCACTTCCTAAATAGAACCCCAGTAGCACAGACTCTGAGAGAAACAAAATTAATCAATGGGACCTCCTAAAACTGAAAAGCTTCTTCTGTAAAGCAAAGGACATGGCCAACAAGACAAAACGACAGCCTACAAAATGGGAAAAGATCGTCACTAACCCCACATCAGACAGAGGTCCGATCTCCAAAATATACAAAGAACTCAACACATTTGGTCATCAAAAGAACAAATAATCCAATTAAAAAAAAAATGGAGTACAGACCTCTCAACAGAGGAATCTAAAATGGCTGAAAGACCCTTAAGAAAATGTTCAACATGCTTAGTCATCAGAGAAATGCAAATCAAAACAAGTTTCTAGGACCAAGGAGACAGTTCATAATGTCTCTTTCTTCTTTTCTTCCTTCTTTTCTTTGTGGTTGAACATATATATATATATTTTTTTTATTCGGGACGGGGCCTCTCTACAAAGCCTGGGAATTCACAGAGGTACACCTGTCTCTGTCTCTTGGATGATAGAATAAAAGATGTGCACCACAACAACCCAACTAAGTTTTGAGTATCTCATTCTGTTAATTTTATGTACATTTAGTTTGCTTTCAAGTTTTGTTTGTATCTCTTGGTCTGCACCAAGTGTGTCCTTGTGGGGTGAGGGGCAGGGAAGGTGTCCTATTTCAGAACATTTTATTTAACTTTTATTTGAGACAGTCTTTCCAGTTGTGTAGAACTTAGTTTAATTTCAACTTTTTAAAGAATTTTTTATGACTTATTTAAATTTATTTTAAGTGTAGTGGCATGGATATGTCAGATCATCCAGAAACTAGATTTACAATCACTTATGAGCTGCTGCCATTTGGGTCCTGGGAATTGAACCCACTTCTTCATGAAGAGCCACCAAGCCATCTCTCTAGGCCTTTAATTTCACCAATTTATTTATGTGTCTCTGGGTGTGCCTCTGTGTGTGTGTCTGTGTGTCTGTGTGTGTGTGTGTGTCTGTGTGTGTCTGTGTGTCTGTATGTCTGTGGGATGGCCTTTGACTTCACATTTAAGAGGACTGGTTCCGTATCTGGCAGAGGCAGGCGGATCTCTGGGAGAGAGAGAGAGGGAGAGAGAGAGAGAGAGAATATCCTCAGGCAAATGAAAACATACCCTTACAGAACAAATACCTGGCACACAGTGAACTCAGTCCTTTGAGGAAATTTATAGGTCTTATTGCCCACCATTGGAAAAGAAATCTAGCTGGGTAATGGTGTCAACACATTTCTTTTTTTTTTTTTTTTTTTTTTTGGTTTTTCGAGACAGGGTTTCTCTGTGGTTTTGTAGCCTGTCCTGGAACTAGCTCTTGTAGACCAGGCTGGACTTGAACTCACAGAGATTTGCCTGCCTCTGCCTCCCGAGTGCTGGGATTAAAGGCGTGCGCCACCAACGCCCGGCAACACATTTCTTTATTCCCAGTTCTCAGCTCTCAGAGATCAGGGAGGCAGAGGGAGGCAAATAGGTGTGTGTTAGAGACTACCTTGTTCTGCAGTATGAGTTTCAGGACAGGCAAAGTGACACAGAAAAGCCCTGTCTTGAAAAAAAAGTGTGTTTAGTACAGGCCTTTAATTCTGGCACTATGAGGCAGAGGCAGCTGAATCTCTGTGAGTCTGAGGCCAGCCTTGTCTATAAAGTGAAATCCAGGGCAAGCAAAAATACACAGGGAACCCCTATGAAGAAAAACCATAGATAAAAAAAACAAATAAACAGATAATAATAATAACAAAAGCAACAGAAATATCTGAGAGCTCAAATTAATTGACTTCACCCACAATTTAAAATTGTAAAATAAAAATTTTAAAAATCAAGTGCACACATTGGCACAGGAGACCACTTCCTAAATAGAACCCCAGTAGCACAGACACTGAGAGAAACAATTGAAGGAGACCTCCTGAAACTGAAAAGCTTCTGTAAAGCAAAAGACACGGCCAACAAGAAAAAATGATGGCCTACAGAATGGGAAAAGATCTTCACTAACCCCACATCAGACAGAGGTCTGATCTCCAAAACACACAAAGAACTCAAGCAAGCCGGGCGGTGGTGGCGCACGCCTTTAATCCCAGCACTTGGGAGGCAGAGGCAGGTGGATCTCTGTGAGTTCGAGACCAGCCTGGTCTACAGAGCTAGTTCCAGGACAGGCTCCAAAACCACAGAGAAACGCTGTCTCGAAAAACCAAAAAAAAAACAAAAACAAAAAAAACAAAAAAACAAAAAAAAAAGAACTCAAGCAATTGGTCATCAAAAGAACAAATAATCCAATTAGAAAAAAATGGGGTACAGACCTAAACAGAGAACTCTCAATCGAGGAATCTAAAATGGTTGAAAGACACTTAAATGTTGGGTCGGGGGGGGGGGGGTTCATGCAAAGATGAGAACACCACCAAGCTTAATAAACCAGAAGCAAACTTTATTCCAGAAACCAGATCCTAGGAAAACCAGAAGCAAACTTAAAACTAAAATAAATAAATAAATAAAAATCACCACGGGGCACAGAGCTTATCAGTTAGCTGAGACCACAGGCAGAGTTTTGGCTTCTGACACTGTGGCGTGGCAAAAGGCCGGTTTCTGAAACCAATTTTTATAGTAGGGGCATCAAGCATTAGCCCTGACCCGTGGGTCAGTCAACATTAGACCCTAAGGAGGAGAGTGAGTTTTAACATCAATGGGTAACTTGGCAACTATCATGAAATATGTTTCAAAGTAGATTTCTCCACCAAATGCATGACAGTCCGGTATGAGATCATGCTGTAGCATGGTTTTATTTCATTGTGTGTGTGTGTGTGTGTGTGTGTGTGTGCGTGCGTGCGTGCGTGTGTGTGTTCTCTGACTCTTTTGTACATTGAGTTTAACTTCAGATTTTATTTGTTTTTCTCAATGTGACCATGTCTGTCCCTGTGTGTGTGTATTTATGTATGTGGGGGGGGGGGGCGGGGATCACAATTCAAAACATTGTAGTGAAGGCCCTTTGTAGACAACCCCCAGGACTGGCTTCCTTTGTTCTTTTGTTTTTTCATTTTCGTTCTTTCTATCTGTCTTTCTTTTCTTTTCTTTTTTTGGTTCAACGTGTATATGTTTTTATTTGGTACAGGGGTTTTTCTATACAACATGGGAATTCACTACCTAGATAGACCAGACCTGTCTCCAATTCAAGGAGGTCCACCTGCCTCTGTCTTTTGGATGATAGAATAAAAGGTGTGAACCACAACAACCCAGCTTTGTTTTTAGTATGTTGTTCTATTCATTTCTTGTACATTTAGTTTAATTTTGATTTTTTTGTTTTGTTTTTCGAGACAGGGTTTCCCTGCATAGCAGTCCTAGCTGATCTGGAACTAGCTCTTGTAGACCAGGCTGGCCTCAAACTCCCAGAGATTCACCTGCCTCTGCCTCCTGTGCACTGGGAATGAAGGCATGTGCCACCACTGCCCACCCATTTTCAAATTCTATTTAAGTCTCTCGGTGTGCCTTTTGTATGTGGGGGAGAATGGGAAGGTGTCCTATTTCCAAACATTTTCATAACTGCACTTAGCACTGCACTCTTTTACATTTACTTTTACTTTTATTTAAGATTGTTTCCAGATGTATAGGACTTAGTTTAATTTCAATTTCTTAAAGAATTTTTTATGATTTATTTAACTTTATATGAGCAATGGTATGAGGGTGCCAGATCACCCAGGAACTGGATTTGCAATCACATATGAGCTGCCATGGGGGTGGCGGGAATGGAAACCACTTCCTCAGAGCCACCAAGCCATCTCTCCAGGCCCTTTAATTTAAAAAAAAAATATGTTTCTCTGGGTGTGCATGTGTGTGCACATGCGTTTATGGGGTGAATTTTGAACTCATTAGGATGAAAGCATTCTCAAGGACTGGTTCAATATCTGGCAGAGAGGCGGGTGGATTTCTGGGAGTTTGAGGCCAGCCTGGTCGACAAGAGCTAGTTCCAAAGACAGGCTCCAAAGCAACAGAGAAAACCCTGCCTTAAAAATTAAAACAAAAACACAAACAAAAATAAAAAACATAAATTAAACCTGTGTGTGTGTGTGTGTGTGTGTGTGTGTGTGAGAGAGAGAGAGAGAGAGAGAGAGAGAGAGAGAGAGAGAGAGAGAGAGGAAATGATCAAACGGAAAATAAGAAAAAAAAACCATAATGTCACCAAGATGACAGCCTGGTTTATATAGTGAGTTAAAGGTATTATACAGAGAAACTCTGCACCAAATAAATAATGAAAGAAGAAAACAGAAAAAAAAAAAAACAAGGAAGGAAGAAAAGAAGGAAAAAAGGAAGGAAGGAAGAAAAACAGGTGTTTTCCTTTTTTCCTTTGTTTATCTCAGGTTATTTTATTTTAATTTATGTTTTTTTAATTGCTGCTGCATCAGCAGCAGCAGTATATTTTGGGCAGCTGCATAGCTGGGTAATGGTGGCAGCACATTTCTTTATTTTCAGTTCTCGGCCCTCAGAGATCAGGAGAGGCAGAGGCAGGCAGATCACTGTGAGTTTGAGGCTACCTTGTTCTGCAGTGTGAGTTTGAGGACAGACACAAAAAACTAAAAGTGTGTTTAGTACAGACCTTTAATTCCAGCACTAGGAGGCAGAGGTAGAGGCAGGGGCAGCTAGATCTCTATGAGTCTGAGGCCAGCCTTGTCTACAAAGTGAGTTCCAGGGCAAACAAGCATACACAGGGAATTCCTATATAGAAAAAAACCACAAATAAACTAATAATAATAATAATAATAATAATAATAATAATAATAATAATAATCTAAGAGATCAATTAATTGACTTCACCCACAATTCAAAAATTAAAAAATAATAAAAAAAAAAAGAGTGTGTCTGACCAATCAGTGAAAGGACTGTGTGGGCCAAGGGGCTGCCACAATTATGGATTAGTGAGAGTGAGGAAAGGAGGGAGGCAGCAAGGGCAGTTCCCAGTCACTTAAATGCCTTTCAAAGACATTTCACCATGGCAACCACTCGCTTGCTTTCTTGGGGTTCTTTTTCTTCAGTAGTTGTGTTTGTACAACCCCACACCCCACTTCTCATACCGAGTCTGAGAAAATTAAAACAGCCATGGAAAAATTCCCACTTGGATATCTGTTCCTGCCCTGTAAAACAATAATCACAACAAAAATATCCATATCTAAGCAGACCAATCAAGTTGTAGCCTCACCCTTTAATGGTTCAGCTAGGAGTTCTAGCTGTTAGGAAGGGTTGGTGACCTTGAACTTTCCTAGTCTCTGAAATCTGCCCTCTCACTTTTGCCAGGTGCCCTCAGGGG
The DNA here is from genome assembly GCF_950005125.1 of Chionomys nivalis. Classification (NCBI taxonomy): domain Eukaryota; kingdom Metazoa; phylum Chordata; class Mammalia; order Rodentia; family Cricetidae; genus Chionomys; species Chionomys nivalis. The sequence continues at coordinate 53,248,590 of NC_080109.1, forward strand.
ACAGGAGTGGAGGGAGGGCCCCTGCAACAGGAGATCTCCTAGATAACCTACAGTCGCTTAGAATTCCTGGGCCTGCTTAGAGAAAGAAGCGAGACATGAGACACAGAGAAAAAAAATTTTTTTTTCTTTTTTTTTTTTTGGTTTTCTGAGACAAGGATTCTCTGTAGCTTCGGCACCTGTCCTGGAACTGTAGACGACCAGGCTGGCCTCAAACTCACAGAGATCCGCCTGGCTCTGCCTGGCACAGAGAAAATTACAACAGCCATGGAATAGTACGAAAAATTCTGACTTTGCTATCATTTCCAGGAATACTGACATAGTGAATTATTTTGGAACGTTTTCACTTCAGACAGAAAAAAATGAAACTGTCATTTTATTGATTTCTTTTAGAGGGCCTGTTTCCCACCAGGACGTTTTTGCACTTGCTGGGTTGTTGAAGATGATCTCCTGATCCTGAGTGCTCCCAGCAGGATAGACATGGTCTCACCATACGCAAGTATTTTTTTTTTTTTTTGGTTTTTCGAGACAGGGTTTCTCTGTGGTTTTGGAGCCTGTCCTGGAACTAGCTCTTGTAGACCAGGCTGGCCTCGAACTCACAGAGATCCGCCTGCCTCTGCCTCCCAAGTGCTGGGATTAAAGGCGTGCGCCACCACCGCCCGGCACACTCGAATTTTTGATGCAGTCCTGAGAGCCTGGAGCCCAAAGGGACAAGGCTTCAGCTTCCCCTGCCCCTCCGACATGAGCCAGATACATAAATGATTACCCAGCAGCAGAAGCATGGAATGAGCTTCTCAGACCCTTTACAGCTCCTGAGTAATGGGGTACTGGGGTTACAGCAGACATGGCAGAGGATGCAACTAGGCCATGGCTCCCTCCTCAGCCACCAACCGGGCCCCCAGCTCTGCCTTCTTTTGTTCTTTTGTTTCTTCATTTTCTTTCTTTTTATCTGTCTTTCTTTTCTTTCTCTTGGATGATAGAATAAAAGGTGTGTACCACAACAACCCAGCTTTGTTTTTAGTATGTTGTTCTATTAATTTCTTGTACATTCAATTTAATATTGATATCAATTTTTTTATTTTTTATTTGAGACAGGGTTTCACTACATAACAGTCCTAGCTGATCTGGAACTAGCTCTTGTAGACCAGGCTGGCTTTGAACTCCCAAGAAATTCACCTGGCTCTGCCCCCTGTGTGCTGGGAATAAAGGCATGTGCCACCCCTGCCTAGCCAAGTTCAAATTTTATTTAAACCTCTCAGTGTGCCTGTGTATGTGGGGGAGACAGGAAAGGTGTCCTATTTCCAAACACTTTCATAACTGCACTCTTTTACATTTATTTTACTTTATTTGAGCCAGTGTTTCCAGTTTTGTAGTTTAATTTCAATTTCTTTCTTTCAGAGACAGAGAGAGACACAGAGAGAGAGACAGAGAGAAGAAATGTGGATTTACAGATAGGAAATAAGAAAAAAAAAAGAACGTTACCAAGAAGACAGCCTGGTCTATAAACTGTGTTCCATAACAGCTAGGGCTGTTACACCGAGAAACTGTGCCTCAAATATATAATAAAAGAAGAAAAAAAAAGCAAGCAAGCAAGAAAATGCAGGGTCTTTTTTCTTTTTTTTCTTTTTTCTTTTTTTTTTTGTCTTTGTTAATGCCAGGCCATTCATTTTATTTTAGTTTTTCCTTTAAGATTGTATTTTCAGGGGCTGGAGAGATGGCTCAGAGGTTAAGAGCACTGACTGTTCTTCCAAAGGTCCTGTCTCAAAAAAAAAAAAAATCAAATTAAAATGTGAACTAAAACAAAGAAGGGGCTTTTTGTTTTTGCTTTTTTTTTTTTGTTTTTTTTTTTGTTGTTGTTGTTGTTGTTTTTGGATTTTTCGAGACAGGGTTTCTCCGTAGCTTTTTGTTTCCTGTCCTGGAACTAGCTCTTCTAGACCAGGCTGTACTCGAACTCACAGAGATCCGCCTGCTTCTGCCTCCCAAGTCCTGGGATTAAAGGCGTGTGCCACCGCCTGGCGGGCTTTTGGTTTTGTTTTGTTTTGTTTTGTTTTCTAAGAAACCTGAAAATGACTGAATTCAACAATTATCCAAGTTCAGCAAGAAGGTAGTGTTTCCCAGCTTCAAGCAGAAAGCAGCAAATATGCATATCTAGGCCCTGTCACCAGAAGAGGGCACTAGATTCCCACCATGTGGTTTCTGGAAAGTCCAGAAATTCCATCTCTCCAGTTCTGATTCTTTCCATCACTGCAGGCAGGCAGGCCTGCATTTAGTGAGAGAGTGGACACCATTCCTCGTTCCTTCCTGTTTCTCATGCATTTGTGTCTGTCACATCCTGGGTAACCAGAGGGTCTGCCACCTATGCCTGAGACGTAGCTTGGGACTGGGGGAAGGGAGAGAGTGGGTGCCCCCCCCCACCCGGGGGGAGCCTTGGGCAGAGGATTCCCTGCAGGAGGCCTCATCCCCTCTCAGGAGCCCATGGGGAACGTGTGAAGTGAAGGGAAGGTCAACATACAGTCAGTCCTGCACAGCTGAGGACAATTTATTTATGCTCCTGCATTGCTGGTGGGAATGCAAGCTGGTCCAGCCCCTTGGGATGTCAGTGTGGCGATTTCTCAGAGAAGTAGGAAACAACCTTCCTCAAGACCCAGCAATACCACTTTTGGGTATATATCCAAGATTTCTGTTCAATTGAATCTTAAAGTGTGCCACCACCGCCCAGTCAGAGAGAAGAATTTTTTTTATGATTTATTTAACTTTATATGTGCAATGGTGTGAGGGTGTCAGATCACCCAGGAACTGGATTTACAATCACGTATGAGCTGCCATATGGGTACTGGGAATGCAAACCACTTCCTCAGAGCCACCGAGCCATCTCTCCAAGCCAAAATTACATTTCTCTGGGTGTGCCTGTGTGTGTGTGTGTGTGTGTGTGTGTGTGTGTGTGTGTGTGTGTGCGCGCGCGTGCGCGCGCACGGGCACATGTGTTTTAGCTTTTGAACTAACCAAGATGAATGGTTCCATATCTGGCAGAGAGGCAGGTGGATCTCTGGGAGTTTGAGGCCAGCCTGGTTGACAAGAGCTAGTTCCAAAGACAGGCTCCAAAGCAACAGAGAAACCCTGTCTTGAAAATCAAAACAAAAACACAAACCAAAAAAATAAAATAAAATAAAACATAAATTAAATGAGAGAGAGAGAGAGAGAGAGAGCGAGAGCGAGAGAGAGAGAGAGAGAGAGAGAGAGAGAGAGAGAGAGAGAGAGAGAGAGAGAGAGAGAAATGTCAATTTGTCAATTTTCAGACAGGAAATAAGAAAAAACAAAACCATAATGTCACAAAGATGACAGACTGGTTTATATAGTGAATTAAAGGTATTATACAGAGAAACCCTGCACCAAAAATAAAAAATAATAAAAGAAGAAAACAGAGAAAAAAGAAAGAAGGAAGGAAGGAAGGAAGGAAGGAAGGAAGGAAGGAAGGAAGGAAGGGAAAACAGGTGTTTTCCTTTTTTTCTTTGTTTATCTCAGGTTATTTATTTTTATTTATTTTTTTTCTAAAATTGCAGCAGCAGCAGTATATTTTGGGAAGCTGACTACTTTCATGGAAGTGTTCAGAAAGAAGTCCTGGGCCATGCATGTAGTGAGTGAGATAGATTGTCTGGAGCATAAATAAAAAGCCAATTCCTGCCTCAAAATAGAAAAAAAAAATCAAGTTAAAATGTGAAATAATAAAATAAATAAGGGTTTTTTTTGTTTGTGTGTTTTTTTTTTTTTTTTTTTTTTTGCAATGAGTGAATTCAACAACTTTCAATTTCCCAACTCCAACAGGAAAGGCAGCAGATATCCATATCAAAGAGGTCCAGTGAAGCTGTAGCCACACCCTTTAATGTTTGTGTTACAAAGACACAGAGTTAGGAAAGAAATGATCTTGATCTTTTTTTCAGGAGATCTGAAAACTCAAAACAGCAACCAAACACAAACCAAGTAGGAAGAAATGACTTGGCAGACAGGCAGGAGGATGTCAGTGAGTTCAAGGCCAGCCTCACCTACCAAGGACATTCCAGGACTGTTCCCTAGATAAACCCTGTCTCACAAAACCAAACACACACACAAAAAAAAAAAAAAAAACAGAAAAATTAGGAAATTGTTCCTGAAACACCACAAACCAACTAGATGGCACTTAATAGCAATCAAAGGTGGGTGAAATATAAAACGGAGAGAAATTCTTTGATGAAATCCAACCTCCTAGCCAGGCGGTGGTGGCTGGCGCACGCCTTTAATCCCAGCACTCGGGAGGAAGAGGCAGGCGGATCTCTGTGAGTTTGAGGCCAGCCTGGTCTACAAGAGCTAGTTCCAGGACAGGCTCCAAAGCCACAGAGAAGCCCTGTCTCAAAAAACCAAAAAAAAAAAGAAATCCAACCTCCTTTCTTGGTCAAAGCTGTACAGCCAATAGAACTAGAAGGAACATGTGTCCACCTCTCAATTAAAAAAAAAAAAAAAGCCGTGCAGTGGTGGCGAACACCTTTAATCCCAGCACTCAGGAGGCAGAGGCAGGCGGGTCGCTGTGAGTTCGAGACCAGCCTGGTCTACAAGAGCTAGTTCCAGGACAGGCTCCAAAACCACAGGGAAACCCTGTCTCGAAAAACCACAAAAGAAAAAAAAAAAAAGAAAAAAAAAAAAAGAAAACAAAAGAAAAGAAAAAGAAAAAAAGAAAGAATATTTAACAAGTGGTGCTGGCATAACTGGATATCAACATGTAGAAAAATGAAAATAGACCCATATCTATCTCCATGCACAAAACTCGAGTCCAAATGGATCAAAGACCTCAACATAAAGCCAGCCACACTGAACCTTATAGAAGAGAAAGTGGGACGTACACTCAAACGCATTGCCACAGGGAACCACTACTTTCTAAATAGAACCCCAGCAGCACGGACACTGAGGAGAAATAATATATTAATGGGATCTCCTAAACCTGAAAAGCTTATGAAAAGCAAAGGACACGGTCAACAAGACAAAACGACGGCCTTACAGAATGGGAAAAGATCTTCACTAACCCGGTCCCCCACATCAGACAGAGGTCTGATCTCCAAAATACACAAAGAACTCAAGACATTGGTCATTTCAAGAACAAGTAATCCAGTTCACAAAATGGAGTACAGACCTAAACAGAAAACTCACAACAGGCGAATCTAAAATGGCTGAAAGACACTTAAGGAAATGTTCAACATGCTTAGTCATCAGAGAAATGCAAATCCAAACAACTCTGAGATTCCATCTTACACCTGTAAGAATGGCCAAGATCAAAAACACTGATGACCACTTATGCTGGAGAGGTGGTGGGGAAAAGAGAATACTCCTGCATTGCTGATGGGAGTGCAAGCTGGTACAGCCCCTTTGGACGTCAGTGTGGTGATTTCTCAGAAGGGTAGGAAGCAGCCTTCCTCGAGACTCAGTCATACCACTGTTGGGTATATGTCCACAGGATGTTCAATCGTGCCACAAGGACACGTGCTCAACTATGTTCACAGCAGCTTTGTTTGTCATAGCCAGAACCTAGAAGCAACCTAAATGCCCCTCGACCCTCGTTCGAAGAACGGATAAGAAAAAATTGTGGGCCGGGCGGTGGCGGCGCACGCCTTTAATCCCAGCATTTGGGAGGGAGGCAGAGGCAGGCGGATCTCTGTGAGTTCGAGACCAGCCTGGTCCATTATCAAGGAAAGCCCTAGGGAAGCAAAATCCCTAGGGAAGGGTTTGCAACCACAAAGAGAGGCATGGCCCAAGCTCACACGCCTAGGGATGGCACTACTCCCTTACCGAGGACTGGGACCTCCTAAATCGATTAGCAAACATGCTCATGTCAGTGGTGTCATCTCATCCCTGGGGTACGATTTGATTTTGGAGTATGATTTGTTTCTTGGTTCTGTTGCCCTAAATCCTGCCTCTCTGACCCCCAGAGAAACATCCAATAGACCTTCTTGCTTTGAAAGCAAAAGGATGAATCTAGATGCTGCCATTTACAATGAAGACCAAACAGAAGTCACCCCAGTTCCTCCCGTTTGCGGAAGGAGTTATCCCACCACAGGTTACATGGAATAAGCAAAACTCTTGGAAGCCCCTCCTTTGGGCTGAGTTTCCCACACAGCTCTGACGATGCAGGAGGATGCCGAGAGCCCAGTTGGTGCCTCAGCCCGATGCCTGCATCTGTGCCTTGGCAGCAGCTATTCATCTCTTGCCACTCAGAGAGAGTCCAATTCCCTTAAGTTTATCCTTCCCTAAGTGCTCATTCACTTCAGAGGACTCAACCCTCATCCTCCGTATCCTCCTGGCCTAATTTCTCATATTACTGAGTATGAATACCTGTTCAGGAGAGGGAGGAAGGGTCATTCATGAAAAAAGTGAGTGTTCAACTAACTAGCTCCCCATGGGTGAAGGAAGTAGTGAAAAGATTTTAATGACGCAGAGAGAAATTTCTAGTTTTGGAAGGAGGAGATCCTGAATGGCTCCCTCTGTGTCGCAGGAGAGACTCCCGGAAAGGAAACCTCAGGTTCCGGTCGGTCGGTCAGTTCGGGGAGAAATATCAGCAAGGAGGTAAAGGCCGTGCCTCACGACATCAGCAGTCCCTTCTCTGGAAATTCTACGGTATCCCAGAGAGCTCTCAGAATTTTGTGATGTCACTCGTGTCCTAGAAACGCCAACTGCCCTCAAGACACACTGTCTCGGTGCCTTCTAGACTCACTTCTAGACACGTCGTCTCGACTGATGAGTCTACTTGCAAGAGAGAGAATGGAGAGGAGATCGTGGAGAGGCCAGAGGGAGGAAGAAGAAAGCTGGCCCCAGATCTCACAGGCAAACATGGAGAAATAAGTGGTTGGTCCTGGGGAAGACGAAATGAGTTCACCACTAGCAGGGACTAGAGAGATCTCTGGATGTGATGGCTTTGAGACTTCCAGGGCTAGGGCTCAGGAACTGGGAGGTTTCTGGGATGCCCAATAGGCCTGCCTGTCTTGTTTCTCTGAGTTCCTAAAGATTCATCAAAGATTCATGATAGTTGATTTGACAAAGTCGGGAATAGACAAGGAGTGCGGAAGGAGTCAGTGAGATTTCAATATCAGCATTGCACATCATCTCCCCCCCCCCCCCAAGTCCTTTTCGTTGTGGAGCAGTAATAATAGAGAAAGGGCAGTAGTGCCCTGCCAAAGCCCGATTTTTACCATGCCTTATATCACAGCCATTAGCAGGGTTGAGGCATCAAGTGCTGCAGTCAGTCAGTCAGTCAGTCAGTCAGTCCTCCTGTGACCCCCTAATGTTTCTGGCTTCCCAGTTAGGAATGACACCCTGGTCTCCAGTTCAGCCTGAGAGGAGCTCTTTAGAGCCAATGGATGAGAGAGTGGGAAGAGACTGCAATTTTTTTCTTTTTCCTTCTTCTTTTGTCTTTTTCCTTTCTTTCTCTGTTTTGCTGTTTTGTTTTGATTTTCAAGAAAGGGTTTCTTTGTGTATTTTGGTCTGTTCTAAAACTCACTCTGTAAATCAGGCCATCCTTGAACTCACGGAGATCTGTGTGTGTAAGTGCTGTGATTAAAGGCACGCCCCCACCCCCACACACCACAGTCCGGCTGAGACTGTAATTTCTTGTTAGTTCTGGGTGTCCTGGGCTGTTAGTAAGTGACGATGGCTCTGTGTTGTGAATCTTTGTGAATCCAGACTATGTTCTGCCCATCAATGACATGAGTCTGAAGCATCAAGCTAGTGACTTGGGCACCCACCCCTATACTACCTGAGGTCTCTGAAGTCACGGTGCATCCTCTCTATAGCTCTGAATAAGGCTTAGAAAGCCTTCCCCTGGGTCACCTTGTGCAGAGGAAACCAGGTAACCTCTGAGAGACATGCACCACCTTCCTACAGAAAGAAGGGATGACTGACTGACTAATACCCACAGAGGGGGAAACTCAAGCCTGGTATTTCAGAACCCGCTTGGACAAAGTCTCATCTGTCAGTCACTTCCTGAACAAAGAAGGAAGGAAGGAAGGAAGGAAGGAAGGAAGGAAGGAAGGAAGGAAGGAAGGACCACAAATATCTCTCCTTTTGTATCCTTTTTACACTCTTCTCATGCTCTGATGAATATTGTGATTCAAGTTGGCTGTGTCCCCTTTTCCATGGCACGTGCACTGTGGCTCTAGATCAAGGAATCAGTTTTTTTTTGTGTGTTGCTCTACCTGGGAGAAGCACCACAGCCACAGCAGTTGCATACTGACTGAGAAATTTGATTTTTAGGAAATGATTTTTCATATCTGTGAATGGTCTCTCCATAGCCATTCATGTTTCCTTAAACTTGAGTATAGGCATGCATGATCCCTCTTCATGGGAGTGAGTGTCTGCTCTTGCATTGGGGGCTCCCCTGGGTGAACCCCAGTTCTCAGCATCTCCAGCCCAACCTGTCACAAGCTGATCACACATTTGCAAACTTGGGATATATTCTGCTGAAGTTTTGGGGTAATGAATTTCATCAATTATGGGACTAAACTTTGTTGTGATCTGACAGGACACTCACTCACCAACAACTTTGTGGTTCCTCCATAATGTGCTTATTTCTGTCAGGGAACTGAAAGCCAGCCAGCCAGCCAGCCAGCCAGCCAGCCAGCCAGCCAGCCAGCACCGTCTTTCCTTGTTTCTCAGTTTGTTCTTATATTCAGTCTCTCCCTCCCCCCCCTTCCTTTAAAAAACTTATTTATTTTTATCTTATGTGCATTTGTGTTTTTGCCATGGCTCTCAGGCTCCTGGATTACAGACAGCTGTGAGCTGCCATGTAGATGCTGGGAATTGAACCTTAAACTATCTCTTCAGCCCGACATGGAGCATCTCTCTATATAGCCCTGCCTGCAAAACTTTCAGAGTTCACTCTGCCCCCTGATTAAAGGCATTATGCGTTATGCTTCCTTTTATTGTATATTTAGTGGGTTTTTTTTTTTTTTGTGTGTGTGTGTGTGTGTGTGTGAGAGAGAGAGAGAGAGAGAGTTCCATTATGAAACCAAAAGTCAGTCAACAACAACGAACTTTGTATTTATTTGTTTGTTTGTTCATCCGTAAACGTATTTGCTTACTTACTCTTATTTATTTATTTGTTTGTTTGTTTGTTTACAGTGGAAGACTTAATTCAGTACAGAATGATCAGAACGGTAGGGTATCCTTGGGAAAATATCACGATGAGTTTCCCTTCCGAGAGGCAGCTTTCTGGTAAGATGTGAAACCGCAGTTTTAAGTGCCCGCTTTCCACAAGTCCCTTTTCCCAAGGTCAGACATTTTTTAGATAAGCAAGGGTCTCCATTCATTCCCTTTGAGGAACTCTCAGGTCAGGCCCTGACATTAACATCTGACTGGAGCTTATCGTCAAGGCCAACGGTACACTCCTCAGCCCCTCCCCTCCGTGACCTGAGAAGCCACACCCCACCCCAGTTCACAGGCCCCTCTTAATCTAACTAACTATACAGCATCAAAAGTGGCATCTCTTCTCACTGAAATGCTGTTGGCAGCCATTCGATGAATTTATTCTCAGATCAGATCCTGTCCAGCAGGGATGTCTTCTTTCCATGTTTCTTCTTCTTTTGTATGTTGCAGTCATTCCAGATGTGGTGGTATATGATGAGAGAGAGAGAGAGAATTGCCTTTTATTTGAAGAGTTTTAATGATTTAATATTCAGCTATTTCCAGCCTTCTTTACCAGCACACTTATTATTACCAGTGAGCACCTTCCTCTGAAAACATTGGAAACCCCCCGATCTGTTCATATCATGCGTGTGTGTGTGTGTGTGTGTGTGTGTCAAATTCCATTTCAGGAGCTGCTTTGCTGACACTCACCCAGCACCAGTGAGATGGAGGCCACCATTTTCTTAGCCGGTTATGTTTCTAGGACAGTCAGGAGACAGAAAGAAGGAAGGAAGGAAGGAAGGAAGGAAGGAAGGGAGGGAGGGAGGGAGGGAGGGAGGGAGGGAGGGAGGGAGGGAGG
>NC_080109.1:53266083-53267083 GCF_950005125.1 Chionomys nivalis
GGCGGCCACGGCGACCGCGGGCCCTCCCTCGCCTCCGACACCCGTCCCCAAACACACGAGAGCCTCTTTTTTTCCCCACGTGGATCCCAGCCGACCGGCCCGCGGGGGCGCGACCCAGGGCCGGACGCATCGTCCCCCGCCCCCACCCCTCGACGCCTGGACCTCACGGAGAGTTCCCCACCGGGCACGGCCAGGGGAACGGAGGAGGCGCGGGGAACAGGAAGGGAGGGAGAGAGCGCCGACGAGGGCGGCTCGCGAGCGGGAACGGAGGAGCAGGGGGGAAACAGAAAGGACCCGAGGGAAGGGGGGCGGGCTCGCAAGCGAGGGACGCGCGCGGAGGCACGACCGCCACCGACGACGACGCCGGCACACGTCTGAACTTGGGGAGACGGAGGGCCCGCGCGGGGCCCTGCGAACAAACTCCCAGCCGCGCCACACCCCCTCTCTCCTCGGGAGCGGGGAGAGGGGGAGGCGATTGATCGTCAAGCGACGCTCAGACAGGCGTAGCCCCGGGAGGAACCCGGGGCCGCAAGTGCGTTCGAAGTGTCGATGATCAATGTGTCCTGCAATTCACATTAATTCTCGCAGCTAGCTGCGTTCTTCATCGACGCACGAGCCGAGTGATCCACCGCTAAGAGTCGTACGAGCTTTTTCCTTTCGGATGAGAGCTGACGGCGGCACGGCCCCCTTCTCCACCCGCCGCCCCCGGAGAGGCGGCGGGGGAACGGAGAGGGGGGTTCGCCTCGGGCCGGCCAGCGAGAACCAGGAAGAAACACACCAGGAGAGCGGGTCGGGACCGACAGACACGGGGCCCGCGACCGACGACGCACCGGCGAACCGGGCACGCGGAGGCGAGCCCCACGGGCGCCCGAGAGGGGGCTCCCCAACCCCGACCGCGGCGTGCCTCGGGAACGGCCACCCGCCGCGTGAGGAACGGGAGTCCGAGGGAGCCGCCGGACGCCGACGGCTCCCTAGGGCCCCCCCGCCCCCCCGACCCCGG